>NC_051154.1:353993039-354093039 GCF_013339745.2 Dermacentor silvarum | reverse complement strand
AATATTTGAGAAGTTGAATAATTAATTAAGAATAATTATGCAATTAGGTGGAATGCAAAAAATAATCTGAGAGCGAGAGAGAGAAACTTTAATGAATAAAATGAAATTTTAGGTCCCATGGTTGGGGCCCCTAGTCCAGGGCTCCACTGGCACGAGCGGTTCGCTAGGCTTGGTCCAGGAGAGCCAGTTGGCGGTCCTGGTCCTCGTCCGCAAGCCGCGCCTCCCACTGCCTGTTAAAATCTTGTGTTTTTAGTAGTGTGGAGTTTATATGTTTTGGTCTGTTTGGGCATATCTACGTGATGTGCGGTAACGTTGGCGTGTCCCCGCACCACGCGCATTCGTCAGTGTATCGTGCTTGGTGAATACGGCTAAGTGTATGTAGGTTTGGGTATATGTGTTTGAAGTCGGCGCCAATTCCTCGCCTGTTGACTGTTTAGCTTAGGGTGAGGGCGTCCATATTGCATCCGCTCCTGTCTTTGGTGTTCGAGGATGTCGCGCGGTGTAGAGGGAGGCTCGTCACTGGGTCGGTCCGCTGCTCGGATGCTTAGTACGCGAGCTAGCCGGTCCGCCCTTGTGTTGCCCTCCACGCCCTCGTGTGCGGGGCACCAAGTGAGGTTGTGGAATCCGGTAATTTGACTCCCTAGAATTTTTAGTACTAAGCGCGGCGCCGTCCCGGAGAGATACAGGCGACAGGCGGTTTGTGAGTCCGTGAGTATGGCAGCAGATACGTCCCTATTCTCCGCGTCCCTTATTTCAAGTGCAATCGCTGCGGCTTCTGCTGTGCTGGTAGATTTTGCTCTGACCGATGCAGCTATCACACGATTTTGGCTCGTGGCTACCACCGTATACTTATCCCTGTCCGTTTGTCTCGCGTCTGTGTAGTACACGTCCGGTTGTCCTCTAAATCTCTGGTGCAATGTTCTCGCTCGGGCCTGCCGGCGCCCTGCATGATATCTCGGACTCATATTCTTCGGAATTGGGGACACCATTATGTGCTGCCTGACTTCCTTGGTCATCTGCGCTGTCTCTTCTGCGCTGAACTGGGGGCGGAGGGCAAAGCCCAGTTTGGTTAATATGGCCCGACCCTGCGTTGATGCGCACAGCCATTCCTTTTGCGCGATGAGGGTAGCCGTCGCATATTCTTCGAAGGTATTGTGGATACCTAATTTGTCGAAATGTTCTGTACTGGTATTTTCTGGGAGCCCTAGAGCAGCTTTAAATGCCCGCCGAATGATCACTTCAAGCTGTTTGAGCTCCTGTTTATTAATGCTTTGGAAGGGGAGTGCATACGTTATCCTACTGATGACAAAGCCGTGTACCAGTCGGATCGTTTCTTCTTCCGAGAAGCCCTCGCGGGTTCGCGTAACCCTACGGATCATCTTGGCTACGTTTTGTGTAGTACCTTTGAGGAGGCGGAGCGTGTGCGCTACTCCGGCTGTTTGTTGGATCTATAATCCCAGGACGCGGAGTTTATCCACCTCTCTTACACGCCCCCCGTCCAAGAAAAGTTCGAAACTCGGACGATTATCTCGTCTCGCGTACTTCGCTCTTATACGAATAAATTCGGACTTCTCTGGGGCACATGTCATGCCGGCCCCTTGCGTGAAGGTCTCGACCTGTTGGATGGCCCACTGGAGAAGCTCCTGCTTATCCCCGTAGGATCCCCGATTTGCCCACAGTGTAATATCGTCAGCGTAAATGGCGCTCCCTAGGGCTTGCTTCGCATCCAACTCTAGTGCGAGTTTACGCATTCCCAGATTAAATAGGAGAGGGAGAGTATGGACCCTTGTGGGGTTCCTCGATCGGGAACTGCAAAGGATTTCGACCTAGTTGAGCCCAGACCGATGGCCGTACGGTTTCTCAGAAAGCTGCGTACATACTGGTAAATGCGCGGCCCGCAACCTACTGCTTTTAGTCCTTCCAGTATTGCATCGTGGGAAATCGTATCAAATTCCTTTTTTTACGTCAAGAGCAAGCACAATGCTGTCTTCGGAACCCCTTACCGGGTGCAGAACATCCTGCTGAAGCATCTCAAAAACACCCTGTGCCACCACATCTGGACGAAATCCGAACATGTTTGTGGGAAAAAGATTGTTGCTTTCTATGTATAGCGCGATAACCGGGTCTGTATCACCTTTTCAAAGAGCTTTCCGGCACACGATGTTAGCGATATAGGTCGTAGGTTTCGAATATCTCGGGGCTTCCCCGGTTTTGGAATAAGGATGATTTTTGCTTCAAAGAATAAGGATACAATACAAAGAATATAGAACAATACAAAGATATAGGTCGTAAGTTTCGAATATCTCGGGGCTTCCCCGGTTTTGGAATAAGGATGATTTTTGCTTCAAAGAATAAGGATACAATACAAAGAATAAGGATGATTCAGCAGGTAGTTCTCCCTGATCCATCCATACATTCTCGTTAAAGTATTCAGTTAACTGCTCTATGGTTTCGTCGCTCAAGTTTCGAATCATGGCGTTAGTAATCTGATCGGGCCCTGGCGCCGTGTTTCTTTTGAAGGACTGCGCCGCGGCATAAACCTCCGCCGTAGTTATCGGTGCGTCCAGATTCAGTTGTTCCGGCCCCGTATAGCTACCGCACCGGCTCGCCTCTTTGGAATTCTTACCTATATAAATATGCTTTAAGTGATCAATGAGTTCCTCGTCGTTGCCCTTAAATTCATTCTCCAGTAGCTTGAGCATCGTGTGCGCTGCCGTCTTGGTTCCCCCGGGATTCATCATGCTGCGGAGAATTTGCCATGTCTTTTTGGTACTGAGGGTCCCCCTAAAGGAATCGCAGAGCTGGCGCCAGTTACCGTCGCATAATTCCTGCGCGTACGTGTTCGCCTCCTGAGCTAACTGAGCAATGCGGATTTCAACCTTCCTGTTTAACCTCTGCCTTTTCCATCTCTTGGTGAGGCTACGGCGGGCCTCCCATAAATGTAGCAGGTGCCTGTCCACTACCGGGGTGTCTCGCGTTGTGTCTACAACCTTCGTCACACCCGCCAGCGTGTTGAGAAGCTGCTGCGCCCAGATTCCGACATTCGTTATCGGACCTGTGCTGCCCTGGCGATCGCGATATTTCGTCCAATCTGTCAGTGTGGCCTGCGCAACCTTGCGTCTCATACAGGACGAGTTTACCGAAAGGCTGAGGATATAATGGTCAATCCCAAGGTTGTCCCCTACATTTGTCCACGTTATCTCATCCGCTTGGTTCGTAAAGGTTAAGTCCGGCGAGGTATCTTTCGAGACGCTATTACCGATCCTGGTGGGTTCACCAAGACGAGTTAACAGGGTTAAATCGTACCTCTCCATCAAATCCAGCAAACGTTTTCCTTTCGGAGAGTCTGCCGCGTATCCCCATTCGGAGTGTTGCTCATTGAAGTCCCCTAAAACCAAGACTCTGTCCCGCCTAGACGCTAAACGCATCACTGCGGAAACCACATCCTCAAAGTCCGCCAGTCTGTCTCTGGGAGGGCTATATATGTTTACTATCACTGTTTTCGGCTTGCCGCGCTTATGTGGCCATATCGTGATTATTTGATGTGGTATAATCTCCCCATGAATGTATTCTACACTTAGCGCGACGCCCTTTTTGGCGAAAGTGGCGACCTGTGGGTAATCGGGATGGGCGTACAAGTCGTACCCTTTAAGATTTCTCTTGTGCTTTCCTATTTCTTGCAAACCAATGATATCCGGCGGAATAGGCACCGACTCCATATAATGTATGAAATTAGCGCGTTTAGTACGAAACGTGCAGCAGTTCCACTGCCACACCTCAAGACTATCTGCGACACGTGTTCCTGGTTTAGCCATGGATGGTACTATCGCTGTCGGTCGCATCCATACCCTTTGGTCCCCGCGTCGGCGCTCCCGGGCTTACGCTCGTGCGCTTGCGGAGTGCCGCGCGAACTGACGCAATAGAGTCATCGACATGTCGTTTGAGCGTGTGAATCTCAGCGAATAGTCTCTGCACATTTTAGGCTACCTGGTCTATAGCGTCGTCGTCGGCGAGCTAGTTTCAGCCTGTGTGTGCGCTGTCGCTGTGATCACCTGTCTGTTTGTGTCGGCCTGTGTGCGTGAATTTGTATTGTTGTGAGCAACCGCAACCGATCTTCGAAATGCCTCAAACTCGGCTCTTAGTTCCGCCAAGCTATTCTTGAGGGCACGGTTCTCCTCCACTATTTTGAGATATTCGGGGTTCTGTGTAATGGGCGTCGGCGCCTTTTTGGGAGTTTTATTTGGCAGTGTGAGACGCGACTTGTGCCCAGCTCACCTGATTATGTTGTGACTTGCTCTGTGCCAGCGGGCCCTTTGCGGCCTTGGCGCTGTCTTCCATCTGGATGGGATGTAGCTGCTGTTGGTTTCCCGGTCGCGACTGGGACCTTGGTCGTGGTTGCACTACAGGTTGCCCGGACCAGGTCCGCTCCCTCGACCTCGAACGGGAAAAGCTGCGTTGATGTTCAGACCAGAGTCCTGGGTAGGCCTCTAGTTCAGAGTCCTCATCCTCGCTGGCAAACCACCGTGGTGTGCGCTAGGCTAGCGGAGTCTTCTTTGAAAGTCGCACAGGTTTAAGTCGTCTTCGGCAGCTGCGGTCACCCGTGGGGTGATCCTCCCCACAGGCAGCGCATTTCGGGCTGCACTCAATCGTGTCCTTCCGGTGGGTCCTGTAACCCGCACACGCGGCACACAGACAAGTCCGGTTGCGGGCACACATCCGTTCGATGGCCTACGCTGCAGCAGGTTTTGCACACCTGAGTTGCGTTACGGTACGGATGGCAGGCCTTCTCTTCACCGTAGTAGTATACGTATCTCGGTATTACGTTTCCGAAGAAAGTAATCACTGCACTTTGGGAGTCGCCGAGCATTCGGGCTTCCACTACCTCCACTCCTTGGGTGCGGATCCGGAGGTTTGCCTTTAAAACTGCGGGTGACGTGAGGGGTTCGATTCCGTGCACTACGCCTCGTACTGCACCTTCTCCAGTCGGTACGTACGCATTAACGGGATGGGGTCGTCCATTAATGTTCAGCGTTTTTATGTTCTGCGTCATCCGTGCATCCTCTTACTCCGGTGTCGACACAATGGCGATGTTCGATCCTGGTTTGATACGTAGGATGAAATTGTCACTTCGTATTTTGTTTTGGCATGCCTCTACGATGGCCCGGGCCAGCCCTTGGCTGCTGATGTTCTTAAGGGGCAAGCCCTGATGCGGGCGGATAACTACTTTTAAATCTTGACGCGGTAGCGGTGGCAGACGCCTCCTGCGTGGTCGGTGTCTGAGTATTTCTGAGTAATCTGAGTATTTCCAAGCGACGGCAAACAACATTGCCTTGGTTCTGTCCAGCTACGTGGAATTTGCATATTTTTAAAGTTAGGCTAAAGTTACGTGGGACACCCTGTATAACAAGCTGTATTCACCACCCTTTTATTATTTCTTCACTTCCACAAAGAGAATAAAATTACATTTGGTCGAATAATATTTAGCCGGTGGCTTCAATACTGTGCGATAGTATACATATTGGCTCATCGAGGTCGGTGAATCAAATTCTATATGAGTTAGGCTCTTTATTTGACTTCATCTTGAAAAGCAGCGTTTTATTTAATTATTTATTTATTTATTTATTTATTTATTTATTTATTTATTTATTTATTTGCTTGTTTGTCTGTTTGTGTCAAATGCCGTCAAGAAGTCCAAAATTTAGAAAGAAGCGGCATCATCATGCATTTGTTCTGGAAATTGGAAAGAAAAAAAAAACACTAATTCCAACAAACGGTAAAGATGGCATAACAGTAAACGAAAACAGCGTTTTGTCTCGTGTTGTGATGTTCCTCAAGATGGAGGATGATGTTCCAAGGATGGAGTGCCGACCTCGAAGACCGCATGTCAATGGTTGCGTAACGCAAAGGAAAAATGAAAGAAACATACATGTAGTTAATTTAAGTACACGTTTTTTTAGGCCCTTGGCCAAAATGACCCAGAGCCTTTCTCTATACGGTGCCCTATAACAGCCCACAATGCAGGCTTGAGACGAACAAACCCAAACAACTTTCATTATTAATTACTATAGGTCGTGAGACGAAGCACCCTCACGCTTGAAAGGGCCCTTACCCAGGTCGGGCCATTTAGAACTGACAAGCGCATTGTCACGGCCGCTTACCTTACTTTTTTTTATCGAGCGACCGTGACATTGCATACAACGCGCGCTAACGATCGTGCCTGCAATGTACTACACCGCTACGCGCCGCGAAACTCTTCATTCAAACCAAACGCCGTTTGCCCCTCTACTCGCGGGCGCCGCGTTCCCAGCCGGAGAGTGACGTATTTATCGCAAGTACGCTACGTACATCGCCGGGCTCTGACGTCACTCTCAGTGACACGTGACTTTGAGAATTCACGTCGTGCAGTCTCGTGCGCAGAGAACGAAACTATGTTGTTTTCTACTGCGTTCCAGCGTGCGATCAGACTCTGTGATCCGCTTGTGGCTGCCTCAGTGTTCGTGCAGCACTCACAACGCTAGCCAGGTGTACTCGCGCACAGCGCGCAAAATCGTGCGCTGCGCGAAACAAGAAAAAGGCCGTCAGCGGAAGAAGAAGGCGGGGCCCGTGACGTATGCATCACGTGATCCTCGAGCTTCGGAATGGGAGAACGCAAGGAAGGAATTTCGCTTGCGGAGGCTAGAAGGGCGCAAATGGAGATAGTGTCCATGTTGGCGCTGACGCTCTCCTCGTGAAATCAAGGGTTCGCGCAGCACTGAAATATTTCTATCTCTGCTATTATTGAACCAATTTGAAAAATTATTGCGGTAGAACGCTCCCTAGAGGGCACGTAACAACTTCCAGCGTATAACTGAAATTTGCTATGTGGCCTGGTGTGGGGCCCTTTAAAGATTCGTTTCTAGATAGCTCGTAAGCATTTGCTGTCCGCAACCATTGTGCTTAATGGAAACGTATAATACATCTGTTCGCTATTCCCTGCGTAGCAGCGCGTACGTAACCTTTTCTCCACGCACTTGCGCAAGGCCTACCGATATTGCATTACTGTAGCTGGAACGTTGCCATGGGCAGTTTTTTTTTTCCTTCTGCGCCGGGGAAGGAAACTCGCAGACGCATTAGTGGAAGTGGCGATAAAGAGAGGCGCCGCTTGATTGCGTTTCACTGGCGCGCGCTGCGCCGGATGCGAAGCAATGCCCTATCAATGATCAGAGGAGGACGGTGAGCGAGAAGCTGCATTAGTCAGAGGTGTATAAAAGTTCCGTGTAAGCGAAGGTGAAGAGCGCTAAAGGAAAAAAAAAAAGAAGTTAAGAGAGGAGCTCGACGCAGTTTGCAAAACATTTCTGCCTATATTTTACCTACGCCCGCCGTCCCATGTGGCACAAATGGCCCAGAGGAAAGTGTCGGGAAAAAAAATTCTAAATGACTTAAGCCCATCCCGTGTTAAATTTTGGGCATATTGTGAATGTTAGCGGTTGTGATTTCATTTAGGCTACCCATCCATTCCTCACCAGAGCGTGCGGGTCAATGGCAAAGCAAAAGTAATCCTGCTCAAGAAGGCACCAGAAATGCGGTCCTGGACATTTAGCGCGCGGTCTACCTCAGTGGATTGAGGCACGGGTAGATTTTAAAACGAAGCTTTCTTGGCTTATACCCTTCCTGGTTTCCTTTCTGTCCGTCGATGTCTCTTGGCGAGTAAAGAAGGCAGATCACAGAGGTGGTATAGGGATAGGTAGGCTAATTGGGGTTTAACTGGAGAGATTGGAATCAGAAAGCCTCCGGACTGCCCCATTTAACTTCTACGCAGAAACTAAATTTGCTTTAAACAAATACCTTTAAAATATGATAATGAGAAATTACGCAGATCCAACACACATGTCGGAATCTATGTGACGTGGAGGTTTCGGGAAGTGGTTAATCAAATGCTATAAAAATTTGTCCATTTCATTCCTGCGTCGTTGTCGTAAAGGAAGCTGGCGTACGCGCATATATGTATATGTGCTCTCGCGCCCCTGTGCTATGCAATGTGACACACACGGCGATCATCTCAAAGAGTTAGTTGGCGTGGCACGATTGCAGTATATAGGTGCAAATGATTAGAGCATTGGACAGCTGTGCTGGAAGAAGAGGTTCGATCCCACCATAGGACACGTAATTAATTTTTTTAAGTGCGAGCTATTCGGTAAGACAGCAGCAGCATCCAGCAGCCACGACCAGGAAAGTCCGGAAAGGCCACGCACAAACACTAGCCCATGCAAGAGTGAAATAACAGAAAAAGGATAAAACGATACATCAACAACGAAAGTGACTCACTGCATAAAATCGTCCAGGGTTAAAATCGACACAGGGTTTCCGCACTTCGCGGTATCTTCACATATAAGCCGAATTTCAGTCCAGGGTATACGGAGTACAAAATTGATATTTCGGACCCTTCATCGAACGTACGCCGCAGATGATCTTCTCTCTGGGAGCTTTCGTAAAATGTTTCTAACGTCTCGATAGTAAACAGTCGATGCCGGAGATGGCGTGGTCAAAACTGTACCGATCCTGGAGACAGTGATGAAACTTCGTGGGCGGATCCTTAAACTGCGCCCCATACGTGCCCTGGCATCGCCTTTAATGTGGTTGTAACTCGAGCCGATCTTGCAGGAAGTGCAGTCCTGATAACCCTGATAATATCATCGCGTTACAGCGGTACAGCTGTAGTATAGCATGCACGCCTAGAATCTTTTCCTCTTCCTCCGGGTTCGGTGTCGGTATCTCGCAGATTAGATGTAGTGGGGGTGTCTTCCACACAGCTGTGCCCTGGAGAGGGGAAGCACGAAGAAGGTTTGCAGGAAAAAAAAAGGCATTTACAAAGGACAAGATGTCGTCGCAATCCCCTGGGTCACGCGGTGGGGGTGATTGATCACGTGTTCGCCGGAGGGGTTGCGAAGCGTTACAAAGTTATCGCTATGTCTCATACTTCGCTGCACATACAGATCTGCTCACAATGCTTCCACCGCGACTCGCAAAATGTCCCATAAACCTGAAACTCGACGCTGTATCTACGTCACATACCAAGAGGCCATGTGGACTTGTATTTCCATTAAGCAGAAGCTGTAAAGAAATACACATATGTTTCCGGTTTAATAAATGGTGATGGGAATTTAGTAAGCCGGCATTAAATTACAATATTGCGCATCATGTGTCACTTTGCATAGCATTTAACTGAAACGTTTAAAGAAACCTTCCCTTAACGCAAATTACTACAAGTGCGTTGGATCAATAATTTATTTATTTTTAATCATGCTACTCGCCCACAGCTTGCCGCCCTAATGTAGTGACGGTGCTGCCACCTGTAGGACTATTGTGCGGTCGTATCTATCGAGCGGGCAGCAGAAAAGAAGGAGTTGGGGATCTAGGGACACCCGCATTGTGTCCAAGTCGATAGTTATACCCCGTTCCCAACGTCGTTTGCAGCGAGGCCCGGAGGCAACGTAAGGTTGGCCCATGGTGCATGGAATGCCCTCCCGCAGACAGGAAAGAGTGTGAGTAAGTATGACTGAGTATGAGTAAGTATGAGGGCTCCCCGCAGAGGTGCCAAGTTGAACCAGATGCCCATAAAGGCATTGCGTCGTGTGGGAAAAAGTGAGAAAAACCTCCTGCACTAGCCCGCTAATGAACGTCACCGGTGGTTGTAAAACTGCCAGCATGCTACCGAGCCTGCATGTAATCTCACAAACGTTCGTTCTCGTTCGAGTTCGTTCTGTCCAAGTACTCCTAGACAAAAATGTAAGATACTCGAGTACTTACAGCACCTCATAAGTATGAGGTGCCTCATACTTCACTCACACGTACTTACTCATACTCACACAGTAGGCATGGTGAGGTGCCTCATACTTCACTCACTCATACTTACTCATACTCACTCATACTTTACTGCACTGTGTTACGTAGGATGGAACGTTCACACTAAGCAACACGAGAACGCCTTCGCAGACTACGTGACAGTGCCCGCAGAAGCAGTTCTGTTTTGTGTGCGTGTGTGATTTTCTTTTCTTTCCTTCCTTTTTTATTCTTTATTTTTACTTATTTTTCTCTCCCTCTCCTTTCGCATCCCTTTACCCCTCCCCCGGTACAGGGTAGCCAACCGGAGATAACCTCTGGTTAACCTCCCTGTCTTTCCTTTACCTTTCTTTCTCTCTCTCTCTCTCCCGCAGACGATGGCGGCGCGAGCCTTCAAGAAGTGTGACATTTCTAATATTAGAAAGAACTGAAGATGACTTTCTGTGGCCGGCACATAGCGAAAAGGAGGTGTCGGACTCCGACAGCGACTAGCCGCCAAGATTCAGCTGCGTTCGTGTCTGTGTGCCTTGGTACGTTCTATAAAATCGTTTCGACACGGTACGCGCCGACTCAGGTTTCGTTACTTGATGTGCGCGGTAGAATCGGCTCCAAGTTATTTTTGTTATTTTTATTTATTTATTTATTTATTTATTTATTTATTTATTTATTTATTTATTTATTTATTTATTTATTTATATTTGGGTTGTAATATAACTGCGCGTTTCAATCGGGGGCGTGGTAGAATCGTGAAAACACGGTAACTTCGATTACCTGAGCGCACCTAAAGCATGGAACACAAATGCCCCCGAAAAAATGGGGCCACACGCGGCCGGGATCCGAACCCGCGACCACGCGTGCTCAACAGGAGAACGCCATAGGCACTCAGCCACAGTGGTCAGTTCAGAGTAATGCGGCATGTACATAGCTCTCGATGCTTTTTGTGTCGTAACTATAGCAAGAATGAGTGAAAAGATATACGCCAGGGGGGGGGGGGGGGATTTTTTTTCAGTGCTGTAAGTAATCGAGTATCTTACATTTTTGTCTAGGAGTACTTGGACAGAACGAACTCGAACGAGAACGAACGTTTGTGAGATTACATGCAGGCTCGGTAGCATGATAGCAGTTTTACAACCACCGGTGACGTTCATTAGCGGGCTAATGCAGGAGGTTTTTCTCACTTTTTCCCACACGACGCAATGCCTTTATGGGCGTCTGGTTCAACTTGGCACCTCTGCGGGGAGCCCTCCGCTGTCCCACGCCGCGTGAATACCAATGTGAAGAACGCATGCAGACAGAGAATCATCAGAAACTAACTTTAAAATCGCTTGGAGGCAAGTGAAGGCAAGGAGCCGAAACTGAACAGCAAAAGTAGCCACCCACAAAAAGAAAGAAAGAAGTGGAGCGCCGAGGCGCGTTTAAAAGCGAGAACAGGGGCAGCTTGAACTAATGATTTTTACTCGTGTGCAAGTTTACGTGCAGTTAGAAAGGTTCGCTCCAGCGTTGTTCAGTCGGCCACCTGGAAAATGATGCTGTAGAAATAGTTACACGCCTTTGATGATCAAGAATGTCGGATGCCGTTCGTTTCTCCCTCTCCTGCGCGTCGACCTCTCTCATCGAGTGGTCTCTTCTCGCCGTGTATACACCTCTAAATGCATGGCATGTTGACACTACGTCATTACCAGCGTCATGTTCGCGCATTTTTTTTTTTTTCTTGTTTCAAAACACCTTCCGCGTCCGGTTACCACGACTACGCGTTGTTCGGCTATCGTCTGTCGTTGCCGTGCCGGCCCGTGCCCCGTGAGGCAGGGCCGTCATGGACCCTGTGTTGTGAATGATGTGCGATCAGTGCCCTTTTTGTTTACAATACGTTGTTGAGGCCCGACAACCAACCGCACAAAGCGAAAAGAGCAAGTGCAAGCAAAATGACGAAAAAGGTTCCGCTACCCGCCGGCGTTTTGCCAGCTAAAGCAGCGCGTCGCTGCGGAATAGGCCTTTCATTATGCTTTTTTTCTCTCTCTCTTTTTTTTTGTGCGTATACTTGAAACACGAACGATGTGGCACTGGGCATCGCAAACCAAACCACGCAACACGTGTGCGTACCGGAAGTCGTACTTTCTCGTAAAGGTCTACCAATCGACAGCCTTTACCCCGCTGACGTCACCTGGAGCCCCTTGTTGACATCACGATGTGCCGAGAGGCGCCGTAAACGCCAAGAGAGGAAGGAGCACGCGATGGTTTTCTGTCTTTCTTGCTTCCCATTTTTATTGCGATAGCAATTATATGGACACTTCAACCGGATTTCTGCCGTCGGCGTCGCCGTCGCCGTGAGGTTCCGTATAGATAAAATCTTCGCCGCGCGCCGTATGCCCGAGCTGAAGCGTGCGGGGACGCGCGCTATCACGCAGAGCGAACGCACTCAATCTCCCACGCGCAAGCAAGGAAGCGAAAAGCCAGCGCCGGAGGGAGCGGCGGGGGGGGGGGGGCACTTCTAGTCTGCCAACAACCGCGCTCGTCGCTCGCCCGCACAGTCTCTTATCTCTCCCACGCGCAAGAAAGGAAGCGGGAAGCCAGCGCCGGAGAAAGCGGGGGGGGGGGGGGGCGCACTTCTACTCTGCCAACAACCGCGTTCATCGCTCGACCGCACCGTCTCTTATCTCCACACGGCTCTGACCTTTATGCACTGTGCATTCGCCGCTCAGTTTCTGTTGAAGCGATAGACCGCACGTACCTTCGCCCGCTGCAGCGTATGGGCTTGCTGCCAGCGTTTTGACAGTCGTTGTCTGCAGTCATTCAGTGTGATCTATTCATGTTTGCTTGTGCGCGCTCCCACCACGTTTGTTCATTCAGTTAGTAATAGTCGGGCCACATTTTTCAACGCACGCTACACATGTAATGCTGCCCGGATCGGCAGTGCAGCGCTACAGGTGTGTCCCTTCGCACGCGCTGCCCACGGGAAGCGCTTCTCATCAACACCACCGTTTCACACGCGCCTTCTCGTGGTCATCGAGTCTCTCTTCATGCCAGTCTACTTACGCCGCAGCACACCTGCTTACTTAATCAGCTCATGTTTACTACAATTCATATTGCTACCAAAGCCGCTCACCTTACTTCGTATGACATTTCTGTGTTGCTATCGCATTCATTGCTTCGCCCTTAGGGCGAAACTGTTAATTTTTTTTTGCGTCCCACGCCGCATAGCTCTGCCGCGTTCGTCTAAAATGATCGTCACGGTCTTCTGTGCACGATGCACGTGTTTATTTGAAATGTGTAAACAAAAAAAAAAACGTCAGAGGTCGTTTGGGGGCTTTTTAAAGAGACCCTGACCTACATTTCTTTGAAGCCTCAAATACGTCTTTGAACGTGTATGGCACCTCCCAGCAATATATTACCGAAATATTTATTTCGAGAAGACCTAGTACGAGCTCATCTGGTAAAAAGCCCAGTAAGCTACCGGACACGCTAATACTCTTAAGGTAAGCGCGAACCCGCCGTGGTTGCTCAGTGGCTATGGTGTTGGGCTGCTGAGCACGAGGTCGCGGGATCGAATCCCGGCCACGGCGGCCGCATTTCGATGGGGGCGAAATGCGAAAACACCCGTGTACTTAGATTTAGGTGCACGTTAAAGAACCCCAGGTGGTCCAAATTTCCGGAGTCCCCCACTACGGCGTGCCTCATAATCAGAACTGGTTTTGGCACGTAAAACCCCATAATTTAATTTAATTTTTTTAAGGTAAGTGCGCAGCAGGGCTGGAATGCGCGCGCGCGCGTGCTCTAGTCTGGCCGTGCTACGTAGTGCATACCGGCTTTGTCCTACATGGATATCAGGCAAATCCCGACTGCGCACTTTGTAGCGCTGAGTTCGAAGCTCAATACGAAGCACTTCTAGCCTCTGAGAGGCCGGGACTGAGCGCGCACTGACGTGCGTACTTGGGTCTGGGCTTAGGTTTTGCGTGGTTCGAGGCCATAGTTGAATGTTCTAACCCCGCCGTGGTGACTTAGTGGCTATGGGATTGCGCTACTAATCATGACGTCACGGGATCATATCCCGGCCGCGGCAGCCGCATTTCGATGGGGGCGAAATGCAAAGAAAAAAAAATGTCCGCGCCTCTTGCATCTGGGGCACGTTAAAGATCCCCAGGTAGTTAAAGTTAATCTGGAGTGCCCCACTATGGCGTGTCTCATAATCAAATCGTGGTTCTGGTACATAAAACCCCCGAATTAATTCAGCTGAATGTTCTTGACTAATTGAAATTAAGCGAGAGCCGACGGCTAAACGACACCCCGGTAAGCAGTGTTGGCCAAAGTTTAATTCCAACGGTGGGCTGGCCCAGCCGAGCGTGAGCAAACGGTATACCCGGCGCACGCTTTTTGATTGATGTAAGCTATATTAGCTAATGGCAACCGTGTGGGGCAGTCTTCGATGTGACGAAATGAGGCACCCCCGAAAAAGGTGAGGAGAGCTAGGCTTCTGTTGAAAACAGAGTGCTTGAGAAATAGGTGACTACGCGCTCCGCTTGTGATTCCACGCCTCTCGCACGAGTTAAAAATTTGACTGAGCTGTTCAGAGCAGCGTATTGTATCCGCGTAATGTGTTGCTTCACCTAGGTCGGGATTGAGGTCTGCTTTAAGGGTTCCGGACCCCCTTTAAGGGTCCCGTTTTCATTTATGTTGACGAAAAATGTTTGGCTGCTCGGTGATAAAAGGAAGGCCAACGTTTCCATTCATGAGTTTCGCGCTCAAACAGCTCCAATTGGGACTCTGCATGCTTCCTTTGGGATGCAGCGTAACACTTCTTTAACTATCCAACTGTTAACCAGTGCTGATCAGACGCTGTCAAAACCCATGACGTCATGTAAATCTTATAACGGAAAGTTCAAGGGCATATGACCGCCCGAATTTTTTTTTTTGCGTGTTTCACAAGTCCTTGCATATAGTAAGACTCATTTGCATCAGTAAGACTAGTCCCAGAAGAGGAATTTGCGGACCCAGTTTACTGAATCTTTCTCTATAACGAGCTTCCAATATGCGGTGATTTGCCCTCGCCATTTGAGAACCTATAGACCATGTAGGTGCCTCAATCTATCTGCGCGTGACGTATCAAACAAGTGGCCCCAGGCCGCGATTTATCGATGCTCGATATGTCTGCAAGCGTGTCATTCTAATAGAGGATAGTCAGTACCGGGAAAAAGTCCGCGTTCTCGGCAGCATATGTTCTTGCGCAGTCAAAAGCACCCTTACTGTAGTATAATATCCTTGATTGCAAACATGCGCGTCATAATGTGGAGAGCTATCGATAGCATTGTCTACAGCGTCTTGCGATATCACAGTAGAAAGTACATGACGACAGCTAATCTTGATGTTTCTTTGGTACCTTATATTATACTATTGCGTTCATTCTGCCACACTTCGGAGTTAACTGTCACCGAAACAGTCTTATGTGTTTTGTAATCAACACGATAGCTCAGCGCCATTTTCTAGCAGATTGTATGGTTTGTTTATTTGTTCGTTTGTTTGGTTGCTTGCTTTGATAAGATATAATATGAATACCAAAAATGAGAAGGTATATATATATATATATATATATATATATATATGGAAAACAATTTTGAAGGTGACGATTAAACATCTGTGACATTGGTTTGGGAACGCGACAATTGACTTCCCTTGTGGCATGATTTTGTTCAAGTTTTTTTTTTCATTCTCTAATAAGATTCCCAAATCTCTGAGGATCACCTGTGATAGCGTTGAATAGAGTGTTGCGAAAATAATGTTTTGTGCAGTGAACCGACTTTGAAAGCGCAAAAAAAAATTTACTTAAGTGCTGGGATGATGGACCTTTTTCCACAGTTGTCTCGCTTTCCGTTTTCAAAGAATAATGCTTCTATTACCCCATGATGTGAACTTAGCTGGCTTAATTTGTTTTTGATGGACACTAAACTACAATAAAATAAATGCGCATCCTTTTGAAATCGTCTCAGAGTTGCAGTATACGACGTTTCGATTGAAGCTTGAAAATCGTCTTTCAAGGTAATCTAATATGGCCACATCATCGGCACGTAAAAAAATCCTTCACATTTTCTAAGTGTACGCAGATATTGAAAATGCCTTGCTTCCATCGTAAAGGAAACAGAGAAATATATGAGTTGACATAAACCAGATTCAACACAAACTGCTGGTCGACGGAGGGAGCGATGCAGAAACACAAGGGTACCGAAGCTTCCGCAGACGCCTATACGTTCAAAACATGCCGGTTCATCGGCGGTTCATGGGGCGTAGCGCCATCTGTGTGACGAGGGAACATATCCGGCGGAACAAAAAATAAAGTGACGCCATATCCGTTAAAAAAACAAAGAAGTGACGTCACCTAAGTAACCAAAGGCGCGAAATTTATTTGGTGGCCTGCCATTACGGCAGTGTCTTCAGATGTCCCGCAATTCAACGCCATGGCCGTTTCGAGCTTTTAGCACATACGGCGAAGCATCAAAACGCCAGCCGTGGGGGTGTCGCAATTGCACCGGTGCACGGAGCATTGTTTCCTTGTGGGCCGAAGAAAGCTTTAGATGTTGAGTACTCGTGCTAGTCACCTCCTCGGACTCCAAGCCCGTTGGCCAGCGCTGCCGCACGAAGGCAGCTAAGTGAAAAATTACCTGGCGGTCGTAACTCACTACTTTTGACTGAACACGTTACCCATGATGGAATAGAGCTCGCAAGCACAACGCCACCAGAACTCAGCAAACGTTGACAAGTTAAACAACACAACATGTGAAGGGGGCGTGTAGTAGCAGGCGAACTACCCGTGCACGTCCTTCTGCATACTACAAGAGCTGCATATCATTGCAACTTAGCTGCATGAACTGAAAAACATTTTTATTTGTGAAATCACATAGCTATTTTCTTTCCTCAACACAGCTATATAAAGTTGACTCGAAAATTAATTCTCCTTGAATAGAGTTATACTTTGTGTTGTTTTTAATTAAAAACAATTTTTCTTTAGCAGTGTCTTTTCGCTCCTCACCTAGTCGTGCTCAATCCCGCTGTTCCCATAACCGCCCTTGTGGGTGTCATTGACAATTGGTTCTGGCCCGCTATTCGCCCGAAGCTTCGCGACCGATTTAAATCGACCTTGGCTCAAGTTTCAAGAGTGAACTTCAGCTGTTGGGGAAAAAAATTAGCAACGATTACGACACTCCCTATGCGAATTTGGAGCCCAGCTGTTTAGGTGTTTTGAATTAGCGAATATTGTGGCAAAGAATTTCGTTCCGAACGACAGGGTCCTCTCGGCGGCGGTGCTGAGCCTCTGCTCAGGCAGCGCGCTTAGCAGCAGCGGCAGACGAGGCATTTTCACTCATTGTTCAGAAAGAAAGCGTGAATATTCTGAACTTGTGGCTCGCGCAGAGCGCATTCCCTAGCGGCTGCGGCTCAGGCGCCTGCACAGTGGATCCGAAGCCGACGCAAGCGCTGTTTCCATAGCGCTCACCGCATGCCTGGTCGCCGCCGTTAAGCATGTCTCGTGCGGAATTCCGCTTGCCTCCACACCCTTTTGCCGTACTCTCCTCCTCCGCTTTCCTCCTCGCGCTCTCTTCGCTCTCGCCGTCTTTCATCTCCCGGTACGCTCCACGTTCGCTCGGTTAAGGCCGATCCACACGACGGACCAAGTCCGCGGGCCGATCGGTCACGTGATGCGACGTCACGGTCCGCCACGGTGCGGTCCGGCGCAGAGCACATCCACACGGTAGACCGCCATATCAGACGACAGAGCGGCAACCAGCTACACTGTCGACCATAGTGCTCTCGACTTAACAAACTCGCGAACCCATGCCAACCCCTCGCGCCTGCGCCACGCATGTATCGCGCATTGGAGTCAGGTAACAGGTGAACTTTACGAGCACGCCTTTCTGCACACATCATCTTAAACCCGCAGCAGTGGGAGGCACAACTGTCCAGCTCGCACCTGAAGGAGCACCTGGCTCTCCTGGATCAGGTCCGGCGGGCGGCTAATGCCAGCGGTGCCCTCGAATGGAGGACTCCGACCATTTACTCCCCAAACCCTCTTTCCTTTTTCACCAATAAAGCTTCTATCTATCTATCTATCTATCTATCTATCTATCTATCTATCATTGGATTGCAAGTGATAGCGATGTAAACGCCCCTTTTATAGTGGGCGCTGAAAAAAACAGGTATTTATTGTTAACGACAGAGTAAAATAGAGTTGTCATTGGTTTCCTCGCTACGCGTATATAAAACTGATTAGGAATTTTATTTTCGTTGATTGAATCAAACTATATCTCCCTTAAATTAAAAAAAATCTTTTTTTGTGTCTTTGGGTTGCCACGCAGCGCAACGTCATAATGGAGATAAATATAAGCATGCACGCCCGTTTCATGAAGACGCTGCAATACTGACTTATAAAATGCGTTGTCCATAATCCATCTTTCATAGCCTTCTACTCGATTACTGTTCAATGTCACACCACTAAGAACACTTTCGCGAATTGTTTTTGGCCCAGGACACGTCCGCTGCAGATGCAGGAGCAGAACACTTCGGACACTGGACAATGTCTTCGTGTGATTGACCCCAAGCACAAGTGACGGCTGGTGTTAAGACTTCCCCGGCTCGAAGTCTCTGGAAAGAGACTTCCTCCACCCGAGAAAAATTGTGGGGAAGGAAGCAGACACGTGGGGGGATGAGGACATGCGTGTGACGCCAGATAATGGATTTTCGGGCAATGAAAACAGAGTCAGAGGGAAGAGAAAGAGGAGGAGTTATGGTTGTCGAGAAAGAGTGAACAGTACGATCCACAAGGTCATTGTTGTGGTCGGGACCATGTGCCTGCACCCAGAGGACAGTAGCGTTCACACGTGTGGAATTGTGAATCTTGTGTATCTGCTCACAAATACGCAAAGTTGCCGTTATTGTTGGAGATGCTTAACTGCGCCGAGGCTGTCAGTATAGATGTGGGTTTCGTTGATGTTAGGCAAGTTCACAAGGGTTTCAATCGCATTGTGTATAGCCTGCAGCCCTAATAATAAGGGGTCTGAAAATTTTGTTCCATAGCTGCGTGTGGCTTGGGCCTCAGAGTGTGGCGGACTTGAGAAGGCTATTGGTGCTTCTTTTGAGTTAACTACCGCGTCATTGTATATCCCACAGCGTCCCATAGGTACGGCCATTTCAAATGTTGCAATCGGTTGAACCCGCTGGCGGAGCTTTGTAATCTTGTTAGTGGTTATTGAGGCACAAATCCACAGTGGGAGATTGTCTTAAGTTCGTAGTCATGGCACAATCTCTATAGAAAGAAGAATGGAGTGCCGCTACTGTCGGTGTGTGGTATCCTTTATACTTTCTTACTTGTTGTCGCTGCTTATCAAGCTCAGAAATGGTGTTAAGTTGCGCGTGCTCTTGCACCGTTGGTGTAGGTGTTAGATGAGGGAGGGCCGTAATTTCTCTCATGGCACTTCAGTTAATAACCTCTAGTTTAGCCAACTGTTGAGCATTCAGTCGTAGGAACTGCGCTTGATATATGATGCGAAGCTGCAGGACAGAGCGCATCAGGCGATGCGCCACGTCAGTGCGAGCCCCACCACTCCGTGGCGCTATTCTGCAAATCAGGTGAACTGTTTCTTCTGATGTTTTGTTTACCTTCTTGATCCACTTCACGCTAGACACCGACTGATGAACTTCCAGGCCAAGAAGCCGCAGCTCTTCGGTCACGGGAATCTGCGATGAGCCAATCTTGAGATGAAAGTCGCCATCGGAAACTTTCTGTCCGGTTTGTTGGAAACGTCTACCTTTTTCTTCCTAATGTTTGTTCCCTCCTTACATTCCTCGCGCTTCAATTGCTGCTCCCATAACCACCCTTGCTGATGTCGGTGACAATTGGTTCTGAACCGCTTTTCTCCCGAAGCTTCGCTACCTATTTGGATCGGCTTTGGCTTCGCTCTAAAACGTGTGTGCTCTCCTACCATACTTGGACAAGGTTGTGTGCAAACGTCGTCATGTATGGCACTTATAACCGCTGAAATCGGAACCTGCATGATTGCAGACAGTTTCATCCAATAGCTGAGCGCTTAAAAAGCGCTGGCGATTATTAATTTGCTGTTGTTGAATTGAGCCATATGGTCGATTAGTTTTGTAGAATAATCGGGTGCCAAATCTCGTGTTCTGTAGACAGAATAAAGAAGAAAATAATGACCAGTCTAAGCTTGTCGCACACACTTCCACGATATTCTATTTGCGCTAGGGGCACTTTTTCTCGAGGTTCTACGTCATCTCCTGGCTCTGTTTTCTACTAAGGAATAACGAAACGAATCAGCAAGCACTACCTAAATGTCCTCACTGCAACAAATATACACCCTCAAGTCTATCACTCCTTTCATAAAGCAAACAGCTTTCTTTGGCTCTTTCACCTATTTTCGTGGTCGATATGACCGGACTTTCTGTGCCGATGCAAAGGCGCCGATTCAAAGAACACGTGTTCTCGCACAACCGAGTTTGGAAGCGCGTTCGTCGCCCAACGCCACACGTGCTCTCGCGATAGAGCTTTGGACGGCTTGTGAAGGATGCGCTGTGGTCGGTGGTAGCGCTGTGTCGCATTTCTCCGCCGCCTGGGCAGACGGTTGTGAGGCACATTTGTGCAAGTCCGCTGTGTATGTATCGCTTGTCGAGATGCGCCGAAACGTATTCTTCTTACATGGGTAATACACATTTCCGTGTCATATACTCGCAAACCTATTTTTGACCACTTTCGCTGTTCCAATGGCACTCAGCGGCCGCACCTTCTGTGGCCACCTAGTTTGATTCAAAGATTAAACAGTCCTATTGTTTTTTTATTTGTTCTGGACAATGGACTGATCTTATTGAGCCCGCTATGTCAAGCCTATGAATTCGGCGAATAGACCCATAAAGGGATCCTAGCTTGTTTAAAACTTTTTCGGCAATGATACCTTCCGCTTGAGGTTTTTCTTGGGGATCCTCAGAAATGCCTACAAGAAATGCGGTACACTGTTAGGTTTGTTTTTCTGCTCCTGTCGTCGAGATCTGCAAGTTTTTAGTGCCTGAGAACGTAGATACTTTTCATACGCTTCCCTCCCAAATACATTTATTGTGATAGCAATTATATGGATACTACACGCGTACTTCTGCCGTCGGCGTCGCCGTCGCCGTGATATTCCATATTAAGTTTAAGGGCGATAACACCGTGGCCGTACGCTGTAAGTGCGAGTGAAACCATGCGAGGGGAGCCGACAATCGCGGCTCAACTCGCACGCGCCAGGGAGGAAAGCGGGGAGGTAGCACGCCTTCTTCCGTCGCGCGCAAGCCACCGGCGGGAGGGGAGGGAGGAGGGGCCGCGTTTTACTCCGGCAGCAACTGCGTGTTGCGCGTGCGCGCGCGCCCTATCTTGAAAGCGACCTGCGTTGGGGGCAGAGTCTAGGCAGTCTGGGTGCATCGATGGCTGATACCTTTGTGCGTTCTGCGTTCTCGCCTCTGAGTTTGTGCTGAAGCGATAGACAGCACCAAAGTCACTTCGCTGGCTGCTGCCGCCTCGCTTAATTCCTCATGCCAGCGTTTTGACAGCGAGCGTCCGCGATCGAGTGTGATGTGTTCATGTTTGCCTGTGCGCGCTGACACCATGCTTGTTAATTTAGTTATAGTAAACGAATGTTTGCAAGTTTATACGGCCGATACTATACTATCATATTTTACTATCATCTTATACTACCATCTTTAGAGAGTTTTAGATTAGGGGGACGCAAGCGTAGGGGGTCCCTAGCGCTTGGGGCACACGCGTTAGGGGGCCCCACGATCGCGCCCCCCTAATCTAAAACTCTCTTTTACTTCGTATAGCTGTCTACTAGTTTTATATCGCAATTGATGCTTCGCCTTTAGGTCTAAACTGTGACTTCGTCTTTTTCATTTTTTTTGTGTGTGTTAGTAGTTCTTATTCCGAAGCCCACACATGCGTAAAATTGGAAGCACGCGCTTCCGACGTCTCCACATAATCCCATAGCTAAATCTATCTTTCCACTCTTGAACACTGCTTTCAACGTCATCCACTTTGGCGACTGTATAGTTTTAGTTTCATATTTAATACGGCTTAGCGACTTACCGGAACCTACCGCAAAATACCTGGTATGAGGCAAATTACTTATAGCATTGATAAAAACTACGCGCTCGGCTAGTTGGTAAATAGTTCAAGGTTAAGAGCACGACACCCTGTTCCGTGAACTTACAAGCAAAGTTCTCCTGTATATTCCTATCGCCTCATTGATACAACGACACTAGCCCATTTTCGTTCTCTTATCCTTGAAAAAAACTGGGAATCCGAGCTAACCGAAAGTGACCCAAATAAGGCATACAATTCATTTTTTAATAAACTAATCGCATGCTACGATATAGCCTTCCCACAACATAGCGCTATAAAACGACGCAAAAAAATTAGAAAGCCGTGGATAGATGGTTTTTATTTTTATTTTCAGAAAAATAAAAAATAAAAATAAAATGTAGCATACATTTCTTAAAACGCGAAACATAAATCAATTAGCCAAATTCAAGGAGTACCATACATTTCTTAAAACGCGAAACATAAATCAATTAGCCAAATTCAAGGAGTACCGAAACCAAGTAAATTCAGAATTAAAAAAGGCAAAAGAAAAATATTATGAGAAGGTATTCTCGCGCATCTATACGAATCCAAGAAACGTTTGGCTGGAAATTAAGAAGCTATCTGGAGGAAAGGCTAGCCCTCAAGACCTACAAATACCTTCTGTAAACGGAACTCTTGCAGATGATGAAGCAGTCATTGCCCTAAATACTCACTTTGTTCAATGCTGTACAAATATTTCTGCAGAAGATGCAGAAGAGATAGGACATACGGTTACGAAACAGACCGTACCGAACTCTTTAATGTTATTACCGGTAACACCAGGCGAAGTTGAAAGCGTGATCACTAACTTTAAATGCAACACTGCTGCAGGTGTCGACGGTATCATGGCGTCCCCTATAAAATATGTGTCTGACATCATCTCGAATGTCTTAGCTCACATTATCAATAAAATGTTTGAATCCGGAATTTTCCCTAGCAAACTTAAAATAGCCAGAGTTTGCCCGATTCATAAAGGTGGCGCTGACCATAGCGTAAAAATTTCCGTCCTATATCGATACTACCTCTTATGTCTAAACTTTTTGAAACTGTTCTAAATTCACGACTGGAGGGTTTCTTAAGAAAATATGGCATTATCAGTACGACCCAATATGGATTAAAAAAATAAATCATGTGAGGATGCGCTTTTAAACATAAAGCATCAAATACTGCAAAATATTGAAAAACGTTTATACACGGTAGGTTTATTTCTCGACCTGCGTAAGGCGTTTGACAGTGTGGATCACGCTATGCTTCTATCCAAACTTGATGATTACGGTATACGTGGTACGGCATTAGATCTGACGAGGAGTTACTTAACGGATCGTTATCAGTGTGTTTCATTCAATCAGGCGACTTCCTCGCTTCTCAAAATACAGACTGGCGTGCCGCAGGGATCCATACTTGGTCCTGTATTATTTAACCTTTATATTAATGACCTTCCATGCATTTCTTCCTCACCTAACATCATAATGTACGCGGATGATACTAATCTTTTCTTTGCAAATTCTTCCCTGCAATGCATAGAAAAAGAAATGAATGATTACTTGAACTCATTAACTCATTATCATAAACAAACTTCAATTGAATGTCAACAAAACTAAATATATCATATATAAACCAATAAATAAACCATTGCCCGTTAATAATAATGTTCTATTTCAAGCGAAGAGGATTGAACAAGTAACAACGCAAAAATATTTGGGGGTATGGTTTCAGGAGAACCTCGCTTGGGATATTCATGTCAACAAGCTGAGCAATGACCTTAGTAAAGTAGTAGGCTGTATGTACAAAATTGGTGATCTCATACCAATATGGCTAAAGAAAGCAATGTATTATGCCCTTTTTTACTCGAAGCTAACTTATTGTGCCTTGATATGGGGAACAACGACAGCAAAAAACTATAAGAAGTTAATAAACTTGCAAAAACGAGTAGTCCGCATTTTTGAAAACTACCATGGCAGGCTGCGAGACTTACCCACACACAACCTTTTTAACAAACATTCATTGATCTGAGCAAATCAAGTTTTCTATTATAGATTACTCTTACATATAAAAAAACACAGACTACATGTTGTCAGCTCATCCATTTCTCCTCATCGATACCCATTACGCAATCAAATCAGAACAACACCATTCACGCGCACTAACTATGGGTGGCAGGATCTAAACTATCAAATACCTAAACTACTAAACATCGTTGAAAAAAATTGATTTCTATGCACCTCATTTTAAAGAATGTATAAAAACGTATCTCTTACATTCTCTAATTAATTATATATAAAATGCTATTGCACTACCATTTTGTTATACTCTGTGAATGTATGCTTCTATCTGCCCTGTAAAAGTGAAAGAACATACCAATAATTTTTTTCAAGCATAGAATGTATATTCATGTAATAATTGTACAAATCTATCTTGTTTATTTGTATTTTCTACATTGTACTCACTCTTTTTTGTGTGTTGTATTTTGCTTTGAATATATTTGCCGAACGTGCTTAGGAACAAGAGCCTCTGTCAGGCCACATTGACCTTTAGCTCTTGTTCCTCTTTCTGTAGCAAAGAAAGAAATAAACTTCAACTTCAACTTCAATACGAAACACACACCGACATGAAGGGACTGCACTCGTCCGGCGTGTCACTTCATGTCCATGTATTTTGTATCGTGTCATTTTTAACCTTGAACTATGTATATAGCATCAAAGAGAAAGAAACAAGCAAAGAAGTGACACCTCGTTCTTCAGCAATAGTATAGCACAGACGAATCGGCAACACTAGGTCGCTTCGCGCTGAAAGCCGGGCGACTCGTAATGTCAGCTTCCGCAGTGTTGTGCTACACGCACGAAGCTTGCTCAGCCGCGCAGTCGACGCACGGAACCAGGAACACTACGGAACTGCGGCACTTCTCTCCAACAAGTCATCGCGCGGCACGGTGTACCGCGCCAAGCAATTGATTTCCCGCTCGTCGGCCGCCGAGGCATGCACCGGAACCACGCGTTGGCAAGCGCACCTCTTCCGGCCTATATCCGGTGGCCTTTTCTACGGATGCCATGTGCAGCCAAGCGAGAAGCTATTCACGCATGCGCATTCCGCGTGCGCGACGATTATGCGGGTAATTTCAATTACGGGTGCTTGTTCCCACCGGCTCAGCCGGTGTCGGAAAAGGCAAAAAGGGAAGAGCGCCCGAGCGTGAAGTTTCGCGATAGCTCAACTAGAAATATAACTGGCATTGCAATTGCTTACAATCATGAGAATCGTAGGTAGTTAACTATATGTGGATATTTCCGCGATTCGGCATGAATTCGTTGCGAAAATATATCAATGACGCTACTCTTGTTCATGTTTGCTTGTTTGTTTGTTTGTTTGTTTGTTTGTTTGTTTGTTTGTTTGCTTGCTTGCTTACTTAGTTGCTTACTTGCTTGTTTGTTTGTCCAAACAGTCGCGTGAAATTGCCGAGCGACTGGCCGTTCGAAGCACTTTGCGTGTATTTGCGGGCTTCTTTCACACTCGGAAAAACACTTTTTGTAGCACGTATTGAGCAACAGAAAGCTGTATTGATCGGCAGTTCTGCATGTTGCTCCGTAATTTTCTCCTCGACACTTCTCATCTAATAATATATTTGAGAAGTTGATTAATTAAAGAAGACTAATTATCTAATTAGGCGGAATGCAAAATATAATCTGAGTATCTCCAAGCGACGGCAAACAACATTACCTTGGTTCTGTCCAGCTACGTGGCTTTTGCATATTTTAAAATCTTCGGACATGACTTGGACCGGCCCTTCACACCAGCAGAGCTCCAAGCAGCCATCTCCAAGCTCACGAGAAACACGAGCCCAGGCAAGAACAGGATAACTAGTGAACAAGCACCTACGACAGCTGCCCCAACAGGCCTTGACGGCTCTCCTCCGGTATTACAACGAGTGCTGGGACAAAGGAGAGCTGCCGGCCGCGTGGAAGCACTCGGAAGTGCTCATGATACCAAAGCCCAACAAGCCTACAGCTCTCGAGAACCTGAGACCAATCTCTCTCACTTCGTGTGTTGGTAAGCTGTTTGAGCATAAGGTCTACGACCGGCTGACATCGCACCTCGAAGACAATGGGCACTATTCAGACACCATGTTCGGCTTCCGCCAGCTTCTTTCTACGAAAGACGTCTTTCTTCTCCTAAAGGATGACCTCATTGACCACCTCAGCAAGAATAATAAATCGTGCGTCCTTGCCATCGACGTGAAGGGTGCATTTGACAACGTAAGCCACAAAGCAATACTACAAAACCTCGAGGAGACCGCCTGCGGTTCAAAGACCTACGGCTATGTCCGTAACTTCCTCACCGGCCGCACGGCCACGGTGGGGATATCCAACTTCATCATCATCATCAGCCTATATTTATGTCCACTGCAGGACGAAGGCCTCTCCCTGCGATCTCCAATTACCCCTGTCTTGCGCTAGCGTATTCCAACTTGCACCTGCGAATTTCCTAACCTCATCATCCCACCTGACTTTCGGCCGTCTTCGACTGCGCTTCCCTTCTCTTGGTATCCATTCTGTAACCCTAATGGACCACCGGTTATCCATCCTACGCATTACATGGCCTGCCCAGCTCCATTTCTTCCGCTTAATGTCAACTAGAATATCGTCTACACCCGTTTGTTCTCTGATCCACACCGCTCTATTCCTGTCTCTTAACGTTACTCCTAAGATTTTTCGTTCCATTGCTCTTTGTGCGGTCCTTAACTTGCTCTCGAGCTTCTTTGTTAACCTCCAAGTTTCTGCCCCGTATGTTAGCACCGGTAGAATGCAATGATTGTACACTTTTCTTTTCAACGACAGTGGTAAGCTCCCAGTCAGGATTTGGCAATGCCTGCCGTATGCACTCCAACCTAATTTTATTCTTCTGTAAATTTCTTTCTCATGATCAGGGTCCCCTGTGAGTAATTGACCTATATAAACATATTCCTTTACAGATTCTAGAGGCTGACTGGCGATCCTGAATTCTTGTTTCCTTGCCAGGCTATTGAACATTATCTTTGTCTTCTGCATATTCATCTTCAACCCAATTCTTGCACTTTCTCGATGAAGGTCCTCAATCATTTGTTGTAATTCCTCTCCATTGTTGCTCAATAGGACAATGTCATCTGCAAACCGAAGGTTGCTGAGATATTCGCCATCGATCCTCACTCCTAATCCTTCCCAGTCTAAGAGCTTGAATACTTCTTCTAAGCATGCAGTGAATAGCATTAGAGAGATTGTGTCTCCGTGCCTGACCCCTTTCTTGATAGGTATCTTTCTACTTTTCTTGTGGAGAACCAAGGTAGCTAGTGGAATCCTTGTAGATATTTGCCAAGATATTGACGTATGCCTCCTCCACTCCTTGATTACGCAATGCCTCTATGACTGCTGATATCTCTACTGAATCGAATGCCTTTTCATAATCTATGAAAGCCATATAGAGAGGTTGATTGTACTCCGCAGATTTCTCGATTACCTGATTGATGGCATGGATATGGTCCATCGTAGAATATCCCTTCCTGAAGCCAGCCTGTTCTCTTGGTTGACTGAAGTCAAGTGTTGTCCTGATTCTATTGGAAATTATCTTGGTGAATATTTTATACAATACTGAAAGCAAGCTAATGGGTCTGTAATTCTTCAATTCTTTAACGTCTACCTTCTTATGGATAAGTATAATGTTGGCGTTCTTCCAGCTCTCTGGTACACTTGAAGTTGTGAGGCATTGCGTATAAAGGGCCGCAAGCTTTTCAAGCATGATATCTCCTCCATCTTTGATTAAATCTACTGTTATTCCATCTTCTCCAGGCGCTTTTTCCCCTGGTCATGTCTTTCAAGGCCCTTCTAACTTCATCGCTAGTTATAGAAGGAGCTTCTGTATCCGGTTCATCACTATTTCGAATGGAAGAAGCTTGGCTGTTTTGGCTACTGTACATGTCAGTATAGAATTCTTCTGCTGCTTTTACTATGTCATCGAAATTGCTGATGATATTACCATGCTTATCCTTCAGTGCATACATCTTGCCTTGTCCTATGCCTAGTTTTCTTCTTACTGATTTCATGCTGCGTCCATATTTTACGGCTTCCTCAATTTTTCCCACGTTATAATTTCGAATATCCAACTTACGCAGTAAAAAATTCAAGCCTTAGTTTTAAACCGCAGCTTCGTAGCTTTAGTACCTTCCCGCAAAAATGGGTAAAAATAAAACCAGAATTCCAAATATTGCTTAATTTCGGCCGCATTATTAGGAAAACTAATAAAGTTACATGAATGAAATTTTGCGTCCTAAATGTAAATTTCTTGAACTCTACTTTATATAAAATTTAGCTGCCTTGAGCGTGTAGTTGTCGGGCTGTTTACAACAGAAGATTGCATTATTTGGCAATTTTCAAAAGCAAATTACCCAAAAAGTAAACATTCAAAATTATTTTGCTACGTCCCAGAAACTAGATAAATATGTCCTAAAGCTACAGAGCAAGCCGCAATGCAGTAAGTGCGGTAGTTTCTTCTAAATATGGTCACAAGTGAGACACAGTTCGCAAAAACCATGTATCTCATGCTTGTTCTTGAACATTTATTTCTAAATCACATCAATCAATTTTTTTATATTACATATAGTTGTAATCAACAAGAATTAAGCTTTTTATGGTTTGTACGACAACTTCATATCCTAAGTAGAAGAGCCGCCATGGTTGCTCCAAAAGTACTGAAAACAGGGGGCTCGTGCCGCCGGAGTGGGACCGCCACCTTAAACGCTCGGGACACTGTCTCGAAAATTAAAGTTTATTTCATCATCATTCGGACATGATAGTTGGGACACCCTGTATATACGTCTTCTCAGCGAGACACCGACGCCCAAGTCAGAGAAAGAAGCAAATAAGCTACTTCGCCATGCTACATATAAACGTCTGTAATGTGATAGCCTTATCAAGATTGGCCCATCCGCGCCTTTGATTGCACTGCCTCTATAGGATCAGCCCGCGTTACAAACCATACTTAAACTTTGGCGAGCACACATATCGTGCACAGGAGTCAGAATCGCTCCACATTTTAGTACGCAGTCTCCGAGATTAGCCCAGCTTTAATTACACTATTTCCGGGATACACTATTACACTATTTCCGAGGTAGGTAAAAAAAAGGTTCGCTTTAAAAAAAACTTATGTGTCCTCTGCAAGGCATATTTTCTGCGGAGAGAGCGTCACAAAACTACTGTTCACGCATTCATCAGCATTGTTCACGATACGGTACGCTTCTATCACCTCCCACGTCACTTCGTTCTTTTGTATAAACAGCAGCTCGTTTACTAGTCCAGTTTTGTAATTGTTGACAACTTTCCGACAACTATCATGTAAGAGAAGAGCAGCCGGCGCCACATATAGGCGCCAACCTTTCCTTAAATACATTTTAAAAAAAACAGCAGCTCCGTGCAGTAAACAGTGGACGTAGCACAAGAAGGTACGACAAAACCATCATGCTGTCCTATACATACAGAAGTGTCGCCAATGTAAAGAGGTTTGCCGGTAAAGCTGGTATGAAAGTAGATCTTTTTTTTTCTTCTGAACCATGCCATCTCGGGACCATGTGGGCAGCAGATGAATAAAATCCAGCCTATCTGCCGTGCGCCCGCATTTCTTACATGTGGTGTGCAACACGCGAAAGCTTCTGTAACCTGCAAGCCATTTGATGTCTATATTCTATTCATTCCCCTTACATGGTACCATGGTCTATGTTATGTTAAACAGACTGGCACGTACGTCAATACTAGATTGAATAAACACACCAATGACACCTCCAAAAAGTCTAGTACGCATTTATCCCAGGATTGCGTTGCATGCGGTTGCACGCCCGTTGTTTAATCGCAAAGTTACTGTTCATAGTCACGACGACAAAGTCACGCGAGAGCTTATAGGAGCGTGCTCATATTCTGAAAAAAGCTGATGAAAGCGTGAGCAGTAGGTCTGTGACGTTGTCTCTGCAGGACATATATGACTTCCAAAGCACATTAAATTTTTTTCTGCTATTTATTGTTTCTCATTTCTGCTCTGTGCTAGAGCATTTTTTTCCGGTTAGCCCATGCGTAATTAAAAGGATGTGTTACGTCATTTGCTTTACCACATATTCATTCAGGTATTATAAGCGTCAGCGCCCACCCTTTCTTGATCTTATCCACGTCCTTCGGCGCGTCTGTCATAACGATGATTATGATGTACCAACAGTCCTCAGCTACGCAAATCATCAGCTCATTGAATGTCCTTTTCTAAAGCCAGGCTCGGCGAGCCGCCGCGGCCAGTGCAGCTCTACAAGAGGGCTCCACCCGAGAATAACCACACCAACCATTCTTCGTACAATAAAGTTTATTCATTCATTTATTTCTAAAGCCAGGCTATTCTCTATGCTCATTGAAGTCACTTTGGCATAATTCGATTTGAAATTACTTTAGTGAGTGTGTTCTACATTACCATTAGCAAGCTAATGGCCCTCTAATTCTTGAGTTGCGTAACGTCTCCTTTTTGATGGCATAGAAAATTGAAAGTCACTTTAGCATACGCTAAAGACGGTGAAGGAGAAAGCCGGCGTGTTCACGAGACATCCATTAAATTACTCTGACATTCTCATTCGAATGCGTTGTTGCTTCACATTACTTGTTTTCTCTTGTTCTCTTTTTCGGTCGCCTAGACATCGCCACTGATTCTGTGTAGTTAATGGCACGTTAGAACGGTCGTGGCTTTCTCTTTCTTTTTTTCGTTCGTCTGCTTTCTTGTAGCGCAGACATGAATGAGAGGCACACGGAAATGCGCATTAGACAAACACACAGTGAACACTTTCAGCAATAGATTTATTTCCAGTTCTCGCAGGCGTACTTACATATATTTCTCAAAACGTCATAAAACACGTGTACATTACTCTGCAAATGTGAACGAAACCGGGAAAACCACACGCAGGCGCTTTCGTGGTCAGACTGATTATTTGCAGGGGTGTCCGTTCAACGCGAACAGACGTTATCGAGCTCTTGTATTGATAAAGAAATTTATGGCTTACTGGCGCATGCGTCACCAAACGTGGCTATTTTCGTAGCTTCCACAGTCATTTTGAACTTGCTTCACCTCATGATAACGGTTTCTGTAATGTGTCTGAGACGCCACTTGAATTTTGGTGCCATAACGCCGGACGGTCGTCGGATTTTACGACCCGTGAGCCATCTAAGGTCTTCGCCCTAATAACACTGCCATCAATGCTACCCCTTCGGTATAACAGCAAACAAGGAAACCTGCCTGCACCTGCTTTCAGTTCTCACACCACAAATTGCGAGATGGTATAAGATGTACAGCGTGAAGCTACCCCATGTGAGTATGCAGTTCAACATACATATACAGTTCTACAGCAGCGGCACGCTGCTGCACTGTAAGCGCAATTGGCAATGTGACCGCTTAAAGGATGCTTGACGCTCCGTGCCATGCTTGGAAACAGGGCTTCGTATGCATACGCGGCCCATGTGAGCTCACGCTCTATTTGCCGTGTACTTTTACCTGCTCTCTCGCAGGTGAGCCTTCGCTATCGCGCTTTCACACCTTCACAGAGCTCCCCCACTCTCACATGCCGTCATGCGACGTCAACCGGGTTTCACACACGTCCGGTTCGTCAGCGTCCGGCCGTCGCTGAGTGTAAGTTTAGGAAAGGACGAATCGCAGCTGCTACGATAAAATGAAACGCGCGGCCTCTGTAGATTCAGCCGAACGCTTAATCGGTTCTGCTTAGCTACTCGCTAGTGAAAACGCACTCGAAGTGTGCGGAGCGTGCTCCAAAAAAAAAAAAAAAAAAACATTACGTCGTAGTTATGGCGCGTGGCAACCCAAGTGAAAAGAAAAGCCGCAATTCCATCCGCAGGCACGCCTAGGTGGGCTCGATATGCCATACAGATTTCTGCGTTCACATACAAAGCACAACAAACTACGGCCTTCCGAATAAACTTTAATGGAAGTTAGAGCTCTCACTCTCCGTACCATTTTTTCTTGTCTGTCTACCATGGATTCTCTCACGTAGCATGATTACGACCTCCTACACAGATTACGAGAAACCAGAGGATGAGGAATAAAGTACCTGTGGTGAGCGCAGGAACGTATAGTAGGATACAAAGCCGGAAAATATAAGGTTCACGGTCTACGATGCATTCCAATCAGGATCGGAAATTAAAACCGCCATCTCATGCTCAGCAGTAAAACACCATAGCCACCGGGGAGGATGTGCCAATCGCGATGACGCCTTCGCATGCTCAGACAAGAATTATTGATGCCAAATTGTTGCAGTGTGCAAACATTTTTATTATGCCGTTCCCGCGTACGAAACATGTCGTCCAGAAAGCACGATCGTCAACATTCCGTTTTACGAGCGGTGGCCTTCACCGCTAGTTTTGCATGACATGACACATTGCGAATACATTCCGACATAAATGCCACGGGTCCATTCCGTTTTCTTAACCATACACTAATTCTCTGGTCTATATACAAAACCGCGCGAAAATACTGGGACATAACAGGCGCAGCCGAGCCATCATCATCGCCGTCCTCACGCACTCGACGCAGACATGCAACTGACGTTACCGCTCACCGTCAGAAGCAATTCAGCGATGATGGAGGTGACTTGCAACAAATCACTCAGCACCTTAGCCGGCATAGTGTAACAGTAGGTCTTGCGATTATTATGCAGAAGACTAAGGTAATGTAGAATAGCCTGGTTAGAGAACGCGAATCCATGATAGGCCGTCAGGCCCTAGAATCTGTGGATGAGTTGGTTCATCTAGGCCAATTAGTCGCAGAGAAGTCTGATAATGCGAAGGACACTTACAGAATAATAAAGATTTGTTAGAGGGCATATGGTAGGCATTATCATGGTATGACCGGCAGCTTACCATTATCACATAAAAAATTACAATCATTGCGTTCTATACTGGTACTAACATGTGGAGCAGAAACTAGCAGGATAACATGTAGAAGCTTGAAAAGAAGTTAAGGACTCTGCAACGGAGCAATGAAACTAAAAATGATAGGCGTAACTTTAGGAGACAGGAAGACAGCGGTGTGGATTCGATAGCAAACTGGGGTAGCCGATATTCTAGTTGACATTGAGAAGAAGAAATTGAGTTGGGGGGGGGGGGGGGGGTAGGCCATATGTAATGCACATAGAGCAGGTAACCAGTGTAGTCTGTTAGAGTTACAGAACGGGTGCTAACGAATGGAAACACAGTCGAGGACGGCAGAGAATTACATGGCGTGAGGAAATTGGGAAATTTGGGAAGTACAAGACAGGAACAATTGAAGATCGCTGAGAGAGGCCTTCTTCCTACGGTGGACATAAATAGGCTGCTGCTGCTGCTCATTATTATTATTATTATTATTATTATTATTATTATTATTATTATTATTATTATTATTATTATTATTATTATTATTATTATTTAGGTAAACAAAGGGCCCATGTATGTGAACTAGGTGGAGTGTGGAACTAGTAGAGAACTATATGTTGTGTGATGCAATTAGGAAATTTGTAGGCATAACTGGAGATCGCTGGGAGAGACCTTCGTCCAGCTGTACACATAAATTTGATGAAGAAGATGATGATGAGCAAAGAAGTAACGTAAGCCTGCTGCACATATTACGACTAGAGGTGTGGCGTTCACTCGACGCTACGTATACACCTTATTGGCAGTGCAGGGTCCGGACTGCGGGGAGTGTGATACAGCGTAGTCTACAGAACACGTGTTGTGTATCTACCCACAGTGCGCTGTTACAGTTGTAAAGACAATCACTGGCAGAACTTTGGTCCCACCCAGCTCATCATAGTATCTTTTGTCTGAAAAGGTTCCTTCTGTAACTGGGACGCGTTCACTTGTTGTAATAATCTTCGCAAGGTTATCATCAAATTCTTGCAAGAGATTGTTCCGGATTTGAGACTTTTAACCATTTTGGCAGCACATCTTCATTCGCCACCATTTTCGTCCTCTAATCTTGACTACTTCTCTCTCGTTCCCTTTTTATTCGCATTTCCCTCCCCCAATATGCTGAGTAGCAGGTCAGAACTTTGATTCAGGCAGACCTCTCAGCTTTTCCATTATAGAAAATGTTTCTGTCTCTCTCTCTCTCTTTGACATGTTCCGCCTGTGCAAGGAGCTCGAACCTTCCATCGAGTGAACTAGTTTTCACTTTTTGTTCGAGCTCTTTAATTAATTAAATTTTGGGGTTTTCCGTGGCAAAACCACCATCTGATTATGAGGCACGCCGTAGTGGGAGACTCCGGATTAATTTGGACCAGACAGACAGACATGAACTTTATTTGGTCCTGAGGAACTACGTGGGGACCTCCTGTGGGAAGTCCGTAGTAGTCGCTGGCCGCGTCCACGTAGGGGCAGAAAGACCGTGGTCTTCCGCCCTTTCGCCAGCCCTCTGGACAGCCTGGAGTTGGACTGAGAGTACGCTGCTTTTAAGGGCATTGTCCCAGTCGGTTTAACGGTGTTTAACGGTGCGTTACGTAACGCAGGGCATTGCCAGAGCACGTGAGCCAATGTACAGAAATACACACCACAATCTCGACAGAGTGGTTCTATATTTGGGGCTATGCGACTTAGAAAGCCCCTCGAAGGAAAGGACCCCGTTTGGAGCATTCTAAATGTCGACGATTGAGACTTGTTAAGCTTAGGATGAGGTATTGGAAAACTCCTCCGCTCTAACTGGTAGTGAGAAACTATTTCTCACTAAAGTAATGGGTCGCTGTGCTTAATTTCGTCCGGCCCCCCAAAAGCTTCCATACCGCCGCGGCGGTTAAGATCTCGCGCGCGGTTATGAGTAAGCTCATTGGGGTTTGCGAGAATTATAAGAATATTCGGACCCATGTGGGCTGGAAACCACGTAATGGAGTGAAAACCAGTAACTACCCTATTTCTGAAGATGACCACAGCTTCTCGGGAGATGGAACCACCTGGGGTTCTTTAACGCGCACCTAAGTACACTGGTGTTTTCTGCATATCGCCCCCATCGAAATGCGGCCACCGTGGGTCGAGCTCTTCCCGTCTTGTACATTGTAAAAAAATAGAGAAATAATTCATTTGTAATTTTTCATTTGTAAAATAGGCAATGTAGCCACAGAACGCACGGCGGTAATTGTTACGTTTAATTGAAGTGTATAAAACGGTAAAGGGAAATGAAAGATCACAAAAAGACAGCTTGCCCGCCAGTGAGAGCTGAACCCACATCTTCCGCATTATACGTGTGCGGTGCTTAGTGAATTAAGCTACCGTGGCAGCCATTCTCCCGTCCACTTTCATGGCTGTTTGCGTATGCGTACAAGATTAGCCCATGAGAGAGCTGGTCAGCGCCGCTCACGGCTAAGACGGTGTCTGGAAATTGCGCGAAACCTTGCAGTTTTATTTATTTGTTTCCGTTAGTTTTTTTGCCTGAAAAGCTCAAATTATTGGCGTGAACACCTTCTGTGAATCACGCACGCATCGTGAAATGCCTGTGATCGCGAGCTAACAGCGCTGCCATGCAAGGTGGTAACACACCCTATGAAAAAATTCGTGAAGTGAGCGTTCGACAACCGGGTCATGCATACGCAGTAAATGGGACGGCGAATCGAAGGTCAAAGGCAGGATATGCGTCCGTGCTCAAGTCATCCCTATTGCAAAACCCAGTATCCAGTACCCAGTGCCATGCCTGATTATGGGCCCAGTGTCGCGCGCTGGATGCTGGGACGCTGGTAAGGCGTGGCATACTGGGAGGCGCTGGGCTTGGGGCACTGGTGCGAAATGCAGCTCTAGACCGAGAAATACGTGGCGCCTGGCTACCTCATATATTTTTTCGAATACAAAAAGAAACAGAGAGCGTTGCAATGCAATGAAAAAAGGAAAAAACAGTAAAACAAAAAAAAACACTAGGACTCAAATCCCCGACCTTCAGATCCCAATCCCAGCATCTTACCACTACGCCACGCCGATTCGTGATTACCGATTCATATTTTGCCATGTCAGCGCGCAGACACAGTTGCAGCTTTGCTCAGACGTTTCGCACAAGCATTGTAGATGCGATATCGCCTTCAACTAAAACTTACACCTCTATCAGAACGAAAAAGTTGTTGTCCGTATTGCATAGTATATGCCTGAAAGTGCTGCAACACTGATTTGCTTTTGTGATTGGTATATTAACTACGAAAAAAAGCCTTAAATAAACCGCCGACCCGGGATGTTATACAGGCTGTTAATGCCGATTTTGACAGCCGTTTCTTGTTCTTCGCGCAAAGGTAATGCAACATTTCCATAGCTCGACAATGCTTTTAAATCGACACGTATGTTTAGTCACATATCTCCGTCAGAGAAGCGGTCGGTTAATGCGGCTGGCAGCCTTCAGCGACAGCACATATAGGTATGTTTATAACGCGTCATATCAGCGCTCATCGCTTGTTGTGCTGACACTGTAGAGAGAAAAAATGGTCTGTTTAAAAACATCGATGGGAAAGCTGAACTACAAAGGGATTTATCCTCGTTAGACTTGTTGATTCCTCAGCCCACACGGCCCGATAGAGTGTAGACGGACTCGGCGGGTGCGGTAGGCCTAACCTTCGGTGAAAGCGAACGATCTCGGTGTGGGCACGTAACGAATGCGAAAATGTTTGTATTTGAGCTAGGGAAAGTAGAAGCGCATGAATCGCCTCAGCTTTGTTGTCGGTGCGATAATATCAATCAGCGGCAGGGTTCCTGAGGTCCGTTCGAACGCGTCTGAACGGCTGCTGGGTTTCGTGTCGAATGCACGACACTGCGACAACTGGCAGTTATCGCTTACGTACAAACTACTGGAAAACAAGGCGTTATCTGCGTTTCCGTAATTTCGTTCACGAATACAGCTATCCGCATAGTCAAAAGGGAAATGCACAAATCTAAAGTGATGTTCAGTGTCGCATATGCAGGGGCATGCAGCTCACGCACCTTTATTTACAAGCTGCAACACCGACGACACGAAACAGATATTTATGACCCCAAATTACAGCGCTATTTAGGACAGGAGTCTGTTTTTTGCACAGGATATGCAAATAAAATTGTATCAACCATTTAATATTCTACAGCGCCTATATACTCCTGCAGCGCAGCCCAAACGAAACCAGCGCAGTTTCCAGTACGAGCCAGCGAATTCCAGCGACAACCAGCGCGTGTGCAGCGCACACCAGTGCGCCCCAGCGTCATAGTAGTGAAACCAGCGTCTCGCCCAGTGTGAACCAGCTCTTATCCAGCAATCTCACCAGTGTCGCAGTGACTCCCAGTGACTCCCAGCGTGCGCCAGCGTCCCCAGTGCCACCCAGTGTCAAAAAACGCGCTGGTTTCACACTGGAAGGCACTGGAAGACGCTGGTTTTTGCAATAGGGATAGCGGGTGAAATGCCGTCTCGGTGCCCATTTGTGTCCCCTTATTTCCGTGTGAGTAATCCCCGTACAGTCTTGAGACGATGCACGGCACGTTAAAAGAATCCCAGGTAGTGAACATCAATGCTTAGCCCCCCCCCACGACGGCGTGCTTCATAATCAGATCGTGGTTTTGGCATGCAAAACCCCAAATTTTATTATATATATTTAGGCCATGCACGTCACACGCAGTAGGCTGCAATAATTTCCCAGGCATGGCCTCTTCTCAGCTCTCCTCAGCTCTTATCCCGTTTGCCCAAGGATCCCAAGAAGCACGAATGTCCATTCAAAGATAACGGTTCTCACAGCTTCGATGATGGTGAGCACCTCTTAGAAAGGAGCAGGCTACGAAAACAGGCGATGGAATGTGCTTACACCAGGTGATCGGGGCGATAATCGAACCTGGAGTGCTTATATTCTCAGCTTATCAGCATGAAAACCTAAGCTTGGGAGCAACGGATGTTGCGCGTTGTGCGTGATATAGCTGCGCATATGTATTCCTGGAATTCACGGCACTGGTATATGCGCAGCTGTTTCGAGCCACCGATAAGGGCTCACTGCCCCCTAGTCGCAGCGAAGTATTGAGGCACCGTGCGCGAATTGGTCGTTCTCGGAAACACTCCACGACACAAGAAATTCGATGATAATCGGCTGCCGCAGTTCGGCGAAGCGAGGTCGCCTACACCGTTTCAGCGCCACCGTCAAATTTAACGCCCAAGCTATTGTCACATTGCGCAATCAAACAGCGAGGCTCGTTCTGTTATGAAAGAAAACGAGAGAAATTTAAATTAGGGTGTATGTCAGGAAATTTGAACAGCCGATGCTTCTGACTAGGACTCACGTATGCTTTTTTTTGCTGGAATTACACAAAACTTCCAGAGTGCTCCATTTTGGACCACGGCACTCAGTCACAATACCGGGACGTCATTCATATACCACTGGAAGGGTGTGTCCGTGTGTGCGTATGTGTCTGTATACGTCGCCGTGTCCTCACACTTTCTGATAAGCATCCGTATATTCAGGCTCAGCAGTAGCGAGCTTTTTACTTTTCGCCGCAGCGTCGCGGTGCGCCACGCCAATTCTTCCTTGCATGCTGTCCATCGACTTACATATAGAATCTCGAAAAAAGCTCATAACAATTCACGTTTCTCAACATCAGGTTTAGCTTAAGCGAAATTCAACGCAACACGTTCAAAAACGTACAATTTGTACCCTGAGTCTTACAGATATTTTGCGCGGATCATTTTCATGCTTTTGTGTCCAGCTGCTGTATGTACACGGTAAACATGTTTTCGAGAAGAGAGGTCAAAAATCGCCTGCGTGTTCTTGCTGACGTTTTCCGCAACGCTTGATTTACAATGACTCCTAGACTTACTGTTGCTACGCTTGCTACATTGTGGTATTAAATGAATGTAATATTGTGGTATTAAATGATTGCGCGTTTTTTCAGCGATCGTCTCAGAATTCTTACCACGAGAAATTCGAGATGAACTAATTCGCGTTGGTCATTCTTTTAAACATTGGGGGACATCTGCAGAATGGGAGCGATAATCACCGATACGATATTTATTTAATGAGATTTCATGATTACCTTGTTCATTATTAACTGACAATTTCCGGGTTGAAATTAGCTAATTCCCTGAGCCTAATCTTTTGGAATAAATTTTGTGCCCAGCATCAGTTTCTAAATTGCGGCTTTAAAAATGTACTGCGAAGTGCATTGCTGTTCCATTTAACTGTTTTTTGCGCTGCATCTTTCCACATCGCGGTAACCTAACCTTCCATAGTAATCAACGTTCGCATTCCATGTTCAGTTGTGTTGAACGAAAGAATCACTACGTTATTCTTTCACACAAGATGGTTCTGTTATGTTCATGACATGTCTTACTGTTAGATGATTTTTGTTCGCTTGTTGGCCTCTGACGGAAGTAGACCTGCTCCATCGGCATTGCATTAGAAGGAAGTGCAAGCGCTACTGCGCTTGTTGAGATCCACCGGCATGTGTGAACGCCTCTAATGGCAACTCCCTTCCTGTTCCTTTTTTACAACGAAGCTGTTAAGGGCTCAGTCTTCGATCGTCGAGTCCGGATGTAGAAAAAAAAAACTCTCATTGGCCGTATGCTGTATGTGCTGTACGGGGAGCGAACACACGGCGGAAAGCACACGCCACTTCTTCCGTCGCGCTAAAGGCCGTGGGGGGACGGGAGGAAGGGAGGGGAGGCGACGTTTAGCTGCGGCACCAAATGCGTATCTTGCGACCGGGCGCAAGGGGAACTGGCGACTCAATAGAGAGTTTTAGATTAGGGGGACGCAAGCGTAAGGGCCCCCTAGCGCTTCGGGCTGTGGTACTGCGCACGCGCAGACCAAGTGCTAGGGAGCCCTTACGCTTGCGTTCCCCTAATCTAAAACTCTCTATTCTCCCACGCGAAAGCAGTACAGCGGAAAGCAGCGCAGAAGGGATGGGTTATGGCTTCTGTTCAGCGAGCAACTTGTACTTTGCGTGGCGCCGGGCGGTCGCGCACACCGTATTTTGAAAGCGATCTGCAATACGGCTCCTACCTTTGTATGCGCTGTGCTTTCGCCGCTCAGTTTCCGTTCAAGCAAAAATGTCACAGTTTCGCCCTAAGGGCGAAGCAATGAATGCGATAGCAACACAGCAAAGTCATACGAAGTAAGGTGAGCGGCTTTGGTAGCAATATGAATTGAAGTAAACATGAGCTGATTAAGTAAGCAGGTGTGCTGCGGCGTAAGTAGACCGACATGAAGAGAGACTCGATGACCACGAGAAGGCGCGTGTGAAACGGTGGTGTTGATGAGAAGCGCTTCCCGTGGGCAGCGCGTGCGAAGGGACACACCTGTAGTGCTGCACTGCCGATCCGGGCAGCATTGCATGTGTAGCGTGCGTTGGAAAATGTGGCCCGACTATTACTAACTGAATGAACAAGCATGGTGTGAGCGCGGACAAACAAACACGAATAGATCACACTGAATGACGGCAGACAACGACTGTCAGAACGCTGGCAGCGAGCGCATACGCCGCAGCGGGCGAAGGTACGTGCGGTCTATGGCTTCAACGGAAACTGAGCGGCGAATGCACGGCGCATAAAGGTCAGAGCCGTGTGGAGATAAGAGACGGTGCGGGCGAGCGACGAGCGCGGCTGTTGGCAGAGTAGAGGTGCGCCCCCCCCCCCCCCGCGCTCCCTCCGGCGCTGGCTTCCCGCTTCCTTGCTTGCGCGTGGGTGATTGAGGGCGTTCGCTCGCCGTGATAGCGCGCGTCCCCGCACGCTTCCGCTCGGGCATACGGCACGCGGCAAAGATTTTATCTATAGGGAACCTCATGGCGACGGCGACTGCAGAAATCCAGTTGAAGTGTCCATATAATTGCTATCGGAATAATAGACCACATGAACGTTCGCTCGCTGCTGCTGGCGCGCTTGCTCACGCCAGCGTTTTGACAGCGGTTGTTTGCGGTCACACAAACAACACGCAGAACTGTTGTCGACGGCGGCGGCGTTTGGCCCACGTTCGCACCGAACGCGCCCGGTGTTGGTGACGTGTTTATGAAGAACGTGCAAACCTTTGCCGTACACCCTATGGCGGTGTACCGTAGTGACCATAAGGCCATGGTCCCTGTGGTCACTAAATAAACGAAAACTACCGGATCATATATATTTCTCTTCTTTTAAAAGATCAAATAACCAATTACACCATTACAGCTTAGTAGTCATAATTGGAAATACATCATTCCCACCATAGTACAGCTTCGCTGGTCTTCCATCTCCACCCCAGTGAAAGGGCTGACAGTTTTTTTTATCTTTCTGTCTCGGTCACATTTAAAACCCCTATTTCCCACACCCCAGTGCAGGGTAGCAATCCGGAAACACATCTGGTTAACCTCCCTGCATTTCTCTCTCTCTCTCTCTCTCTGTATCCTTATTGCAAAAACCTGTGCCTTCCAGTGCCTTCCCGTGTGAAACCAGCAGGTTTTTTTTACACTGGATCGCAATGGCGCTCACTGGAAGTCACTGGGACGCCGGTGAGATCGCTGGATAAGAGCTGAGTTACACTGGACGAGACGATGGTTTCACTGTTATGGCGCTGGGGCGCACTGGTGTGCGCTGATACACCCGCTGGTTGTCACTGCAGTTCGCTGGCTATTACTGGAAACTGCGTTGGGTGCGTTTGTGCCGCACTGCTGGAGTATAAGTGCTGTTGAATATTAAATGCTTGATACAATTTTATGGGCAGGTAGTATAGTCTCCTGCCCTAAATAACGCTATATTTTGGGGTCATAAATGTCTGTTTCGTGTCGGCGGTGTCAAAGCTTGGAGTAAAGGTGCGTGTGCTGCCCATGCATGCATATGCACACTGAAGATCACTTTCATTCTGCGCATGTCCCTTTTGACTGTGTGGATATCTGTATTCTTGAACGAAATTACAGAAACGCAGATAACGCCTCCTTTCTAGTAGTCTGTACGCAACCGACGCTTACGAGTTGTCGCAGTATCGTGCAGTCGACACAAAACCCAGCAGCCGTTCAGACGCGTTCGAACTGACCCCCGGAAGCCTGCCGCTGATTGATATTATCGCACCAATAACGAAGTTTGGGCGATTCGTGTGCTTCCACTTTCCCTGGTGTACTAAAAATAATGGTTAAAAGGTTCTGATGCTCAAATACAAACATTTTAGCATTCATCAGGTACCCGTGCCAAGATCGTTCGCTTCCACCAAAGGGTAGACCTACCGTACCCGCCGAGTCCGTCTACACTCTATCGACCCGTCGGGGCTCAGGAATCAAGAAGTCTAACGAGGATAAATCACTCTGTATTTCAGCTTTCCCATTGGTGTTTTTAAACAGACCATTCTTTCGTGTCTACAGTGTCAGCACAACAAGCGATGAGCGCTGATGTGACGCGTTATAAACTTACATATATGTGCTGTAACCGAAGGCTGCCAGCCCCACTAAACGACGCTTCTCTGGCGGAGATATGTGACTAAACATACGTGTCGATTGAAACTAAGGAAATGTTGCACTTCCCTTGCGCGAAGAACAATAAGAAACGGCTCTCGAAATCGGCAGTAACAGCCCGCGTCCCAGGTCGGCCGTTCACTTAAGACTTTTTTCGGAGTTAAAATGCCAATCGCAAGAGCAAATCAGCGTTGCAGCACTTCCAGGCATACTATTGAATACAGACAACGCTTTCTTTCTGACAGAGGCCTTAGCTTTAGTTGCCGGGTGATAGCGCATCTACAATGTCTCTGCGAGACATGTCTGCGCAAAACTGAAACTGCGTATACGTGTTGACATGGCAAACTATGTATCGTTCACCACGTACCAGTGTGCAGTGGAGCACAATATCCAACACCTACCTGAGTGTCCCGTTAGATAGTTACAGAGAAAATACACAGTTTTGGACGCAGAGAACAGATGAATTGCGAACAAAAACTTGAGGCTGGAATTAAGGGGCGAGCTTTATCAATATTGGCGTGCGCCAACATATTTATTATTCTCTTAGTAGCTAAAATATGGTACGTCCTCCAAGTGCTATATTGCAAAAGAACCAATGTCCAACGATTTCATAGTCTTTGCAACATTTGTCTGGGATTCCAAGTACGAGCGAACATTGTGGACTACTCTTTTCCGTAAGGTCAGGGAAGGGGGTTTGGGATTAGGTCACCTGTTCTTAAAACAGATGAACAGCAGGTTTTTGTTTTTAAGATCCTTTTATCCATAGTACATACATTCAGCTAATGCTGACAAGAGCCATACCAGAATTTGTAGTCTTCACCATTGAAAACGGTTCGTATAGGGTATCCCGTTACCTATGCGAGGTTGTATCCTCCTATAAGTTTCTCATCAGCAGGTTTTCTATTGAGTACTTAAACAATGTGCCCAGGAAGCACCTCCGAAGTGATCTGGCAGACACAGTCTTTCCAGTCCCAATATATTGTTACGGGGCAATCCATGCATGGATGAACGCGATGCTTGGCAGAGCGGACGAAGACGACGATGAAGACGCTTGCACGTCACAATATAGATCAATTCATCAAAAAATAGACAACGATGTTCTGAAACGTGTCAAAAACATGTAAGTCCCTGCAGGGGTCAAAACTTTTCTTTTTTTTTCTTTAAACTTCACACCGACACACTGCCAGTAAAAACTTGACTCGAACAACCAGGCATGTTTGTGCCGTGGGGGAGTTAATTGTATTTTGTGCAGGAAACCATAGACAGTAGAGCATGTTTTCATTGATTGTTGGAACGCTGTCTTCTATTGGGATGTCCTTCAAAGGACATTGCAAAAGTACCTCCTAACACATGCGCACGGCCTAAGATTTCTCCCTATTCAAGAAAATAGCGTCCCCTATGATGTATTTATGCTTCTCGGTCTTTATAGCATATGGAGGTCAAGTATGGATTTCCAAAACGCTGATTCCCAAGCACGATCAGTTTAAGCCCATTTTCTTGAAAATGTCACGAAACTGAGAGATGTGCTGAAGCACCAAGGCGCTGAAGAGGAAGTGCTTCAAATATTGGATGCCCTTACACAATTGAAAGTTCCTAAGTAAATGCAACTAGCCTTACACAGGCTGGTGGATGTGTTGTTAAATATGGCAGTGAAGAAAAAAAACGGCTTGGCGTAATGGTTAGGGGCGGGGGTTGGGATTTGTCGGTCAGATGATCAAATCCTAGTGGTTGTATGTGCCTTTGTTTTTTACCATTTTTCTCTTTTTTTATTGCATTGAAACGCTCTCTGTTGCTTTCTGCATTTGAAAAATATGTATATATTGGGTTTGTGTGTGTATACGTTAAATTGCTATTGGACACCACCGCCGTCACGTCTCATTTCTGAAACCAAGACATTACAGTATTGAGGTCATTCTGATGCGTTCACAGACCGCTTCATATATATATATATATATATATATATATATATATATATACCAACAATCATCAGCTTAATGTACAACATGGCCAGCCAGATGATGAGCAAGATCACTTATAATTTAAAGAAAAAGTAGCAGTTGCAATACAGACTCATGCGGGGCACCTTTAACCTTCCAAGAATCCGTAGACACTTCGGGGACCTTATTCACTTTTCCAATAACTTATTATGACCATCCGGTAAGTTATGAATGTGAAAAACCAGTATCTCTTGGTTGTTTTTAATGCTAAACGTTCTTTGCCTCATTCTTGGCACTTTGAGGTATACGTAGGTAGATTTCTGTCTCGCCTGGCTTTAAGAAAAAATGCTGGCTCTCCCGTAATCGGGAGTAGATGTAAGCATTAACTGGCTACTGGCAAAGCAGATTAGTGCCCCGACGCAGGCCTGAAAGCTTACTGAGCCGAAATGTACCTGTTTTGAACTGAGCCTCGTTGCGAGTCTCGATCGTCTCGGCCAAACAACCATCCGGGGTGCGCCGGACGCTGCCGGCCTGGACATGCTCGTGGTGCCATCTCTCGAAGGAGGCCGGCGCTGGCGTTGAGAAGAGAACAGGCAACCTATTCTCAGCGCCAAAAAATGACAATCAAGTGCACGGTGCACTGTATCTGCCTTTTGAACGTTGCTATTGGAAAGGACAAGTTAAACTTCAGCGTGCTAGAAGTTACAGCTCGAGTGATATTGTGAACAAACATTTGGAAGAAATCGGAAGCAATATGGGGTTTTTTAACTTGTTTGGGCAGTAACTAGCGTATGTAATGCGGTCCTGTACAAGTGGTTGGGGGCCAGAGACCACATTTTCTCAAGTTTTGACTGGTTACCGGATTATCTCTTTTCGTTCTTGCAACGAGAGCCCGGATAACGGCTCTGAATTTTGGCTGAAGGTCTCTTGAACGTCACCGACAACGGGAGCTAAAAGCATTTCAGGCTTAAAGGAAAAATATCTGACCGATGTGGTTTTGAGCCTCTGCCATCGAGCACAGTAGCCGGGTGCTCTAATCATTAGGCCACGATGGCTTTTTTTCTCTCTATTGCCGGTTTTGTAGTATTACGTCATGCAACAACTAGCTGTTGGGAAACAAGATAAAGCTGTCCGTTTTCAACAACAATTGTCAGGCTTACAGAACTGACTATTATAGAATTCTTTGACCACTGTTAAGGGTTCCACCTTTGACAGCGCTCAGAAAATTCAGAAAGTGCAAGGGGTTGAATGTACTTTCTGAATTTCTTCATATCTAGACATGCATTCTCCAAAGTACATTCGTGAGGGCCGATCATCCGGCTCGCAATGAAACCCCACCATACGGGAGCGCTATAGGCAGTGAAGGCCAATTAGCATAGTAAGGTCAAACGGCAGTCTATCTTCGTTTTCTGTAGGCAAATATCTAATACCCTGTGGATCTAACCGATATTGCGTCCCGAATCGGCCAGGCGCATTCTTTGGTTATTTCCATCGAGGCTGGCCCTTTCATCAGCGTCACCCAGATGGCGACAGTGCCCGACACCAATGGTGACGGGCAAACAAGCGCCCCAAATCGGCAGTGCGCATCGTTTGGGTATTTCCCCTGATGCCACCCCCTTCATCAGCAGCTGCCTACTTGGCGACGCGGCCCGACACCGGTTGGGACACGATGACAAAGAAGCTCACGAAGCGACCCCAACCGCCACCCTTCGTGGAAGCGAAGGCATGAAGGTCACTCCCCCGACCCTGGCAAGATGACCGTCACGGAGAGCAAGAAACCAAGTCGCCAACTTTCGTGGAAGGAGTGTAGATCCCCTGTTTCCAGATTGCCTCTTCCTTGCTTCCGAGGGTGCAACATTAGAGGCGAAACTCTGTGAACAATTCGACCCCTCTGATTGGCCACACCAAGGTCATCAGATTCGCTATTCGGGTCAACTAGGGAAGACGACTGCATTATAAGCGGACACATTTGGTTCAGTGGTGTGTCCTGACGTGTCCTGATATGGGCTGAGACATGTAGTGAGCTGAGACTTTCAAAGTGCTCCCCCATGGAGTGGACTCCCATATCTGGAGCCACTGTAAATATGTAGAATAAACCCATTTTTTCTCGCTCTTACTCCCGGACGTACTCATCCCTATGGCTGAAGAATCACCGGCCCAAACGCTACCCCGAGTCCCAACACCGAAAAGTTTTCTTGATGGTCCTCTGAAGCACATCCCAAAAGTAAATCCTTTCCCAACAATGTAGAAATACATTGTCTATAGAGACACGTCAATTCAGTGCATTTCCGTCTATTGCGCGGTTACAGTCTGCTTGAGCTTTATTTTGGCCGCCACGGAGGATTCGGTGAGGAGAGACGAAGATGACGAAGTAGTACGTGGTGTTCAAACGGAGCTGTTCTGCTGTGTGGCCGGTTGTTGCTTGTCCTGTTATTACCGTGACAAATTGGTACAGGTGCTGGGTACCATCCTATGCACTAATTTGACCTCCCCACGCGCACAAGTCCATATCACCATTTTCATGATTCCTGAGTTAAACCGGGCACTTCGCCACAGCCGCCGCTTCCAAGGACTACCTCCTGAATACGGCCCATTGAGCTCGGTACGAATGTCCACCACAGGGGTAAGTGCAAGTCAGATGCAGGAGAGCGACACATTCCAATCCACTTCTACCACGAGTGTCGTCTACGCAGCGCGCGTTGCCGAATTTTTTCATGGCGACGTGTTCGAGGACGTGGAGGATTGGCCTGAACACTTCGACCGAGTCGCAGCAGTCAATGAATGGGACGACTCTTAAGAAACTGCGCTACGTGCACTTTGCCATTGAAGGCTACGCTCGCATGGGGTTCGAGAATCATAAGGGCTCCATCCCTACCTGGCAAGAATTCCAACGACAGCTCCGCGAGACATACAGCAGCGCCGAAAGGAAAGAAAAGGCCTCGAGCAGGCTCTGCATAGTCGGTTTCAGAAGCCAAATGAAAGCGTGGCCATGTTTGTCGAGGACATCTCGCGCTTGTTCCGACGGGCTGATCCAGGTATGGGCGAGACAAAGAAAGTTCGTCTCTTAATGCGAGGGGTTAAAGAGCAACTCTTCGCTGTACTCATGCGCAACCCTCCAGCTACCGTCGCTGAGTTCCTAACTGAAGCAAGGACAATGGAGCGAGCGCTGCAGCAACGATCCCAATAGTACGACCGCCAAAGCACCGTCGACGCCGTGTCTTGTTTCACCTGCGGTCATCATTTAGCAGCACACCGAGAGCTTGTGCGAAGCATTGTGCGCAAAGAGCTTGGGAAAGTTCGCAAAACTGCTTGTCAGTCGACTGTTAATGCGCTTGGTGACATCATTCGTAATGAAATCAGGACCGTGACCCAGCCACTGGCACCAACGCAAACGGAATCCCCAGTCCTGACATATGCCGAAGCCTTACGGAGTCCTCAACCATCTACGGGTCGACGTTTGCCTTCCCCTGTTTCAGCTCTACCCCGTTAATTTCCCGCTACAAATGTACACGTATGAATACGTAGACCCGCGAGAGATCACACGGAAATCAAACGTGTGGCGCGCCTCGGATAATCGGCCACTTTGCTACCACTGCGGCGAAGCGGACCATCTGTATCTTCAGTGCCTTTATCGGAGCATGGGCCTTCAGGGATTTCACCCTAACGTGCGTCGACGAAGCGATGGTGAGCGCCCACTCGAGATTGAGCAATTCCTGGCCTCTTAACAGCCGTGTTCTCCAGCAAAAAGACGCCAATCACGTTCACCATCTCCTCGGGGCCTCATCTCGCATAGCCGTTACTCCACGTTCTCTGATTTTCGTAACAGGTCCCCAAATCCACGCCTACGTCAGGAAAACTTAGGACAGCGACCTCCAGAGGTGGGGCCGCTGCTGATTGTCCTGACAAACATTCTCCGACCCAACAAGTTAACGACGACGATTTATCTGCCGCGCCATCTTCTGTTAACGACGCAGGACTTTCCACCGATATTACCGTAACCATCGACAATTACCAGATCACCGCCCTCGTTGATACCGGCGTCGACTACACTGTTATGAGTGGTGAATTGGTGGCTACTCTCCGAAAGGTGACGACACCATGGAATGGTCCCCAACTCCGTACTGCGGGTGGTCATCTCGCGACGTCGGTTGGGAGGTGCACTGCCAGAGTGCATATCTGCAGCTCTGCCTTTATCGGATCTTTCGTCGTGCTGCGGGAATGCTACAGGCAGCTTATCTTAGAAATGGACTTAGGATTTATAATGGCCCCATATTCTCTAAGAATCTTCGAGAGCTGCTAGTAATACTTTCACGTAACGCAAGCTCGCACGAATGCAAATCGCGCACAAGATAGCGTTGCATGTCTCTGAATATTACGTGACCATACTGCCTCGTTCCAGTGTACTGGTTACCCTAGTGAGCGACAAGGACCGAACTGCCCTTGGAGTTGTTGAAACCAATGTGTCCATCCTCTTCTCTCGCCAAGTATGCGTCGCCGGCGGCCTCCTCGGACTGGCCAAACAGCCTGCTGAAATCCTAATCACGAACTTTAGTCGCAAATACCATGCACTTCACCAGGAACGCTGTAGTCGCTTACTTCGAAGAAATCGGCGACGCGAGAACCAGCCTATCTCTCGCAGAACTTTCCTCCGTCCCCCACGACGACAAGCAGTCAACAACTCAACTCGATGTGAATTCCGAAATTTCGGCTCAACAGCAAGATAGTCTTCGCTCTATTTTACTTTCATTTAGCGACTGCTTTGCCACGACGACAAACATCAAGCAGACACCCGTTGCCAAGCACAGAATTATAACCGAACCCGCCGCCAGACCCATCCGACAGCATGCCTAACGTGTGTCTCGAAGAGAACAAGACGCCATTCGTGAACAAGTCAAACGAATGCTTGCTGACGACATCATTCAGCCATCTACAAGCCGATGGGCGTCACCAGTGGTGCTAGTTGAAAATTAAAACGGCACACTGCGCTTCTGTGTTGATTGTCGCAAACTCAACAACGTCACAAAGAAAGACGTCTATCCGCTTCCTCGCATCGACGACTCCCTGGACCGACTTCGACACTCGAGATATTTTTCGTCCATGGATATGCGTAGTGGTTATTGTCAAATCGAGGTCGATGACCGTGACCGAGAAAAGACCGCATTTATTACTCCTGGCGGACTCTTTGAATTCAAGGTGACAATACTCACATAGTTGTGACAATGACAATTACCGTGACAACAGTTTCTGGTTTATTTTTTTTATTGCGATAAAGACTGTCCCTTAATGCATAATTCTTGATGTATATGTGTATTATGTTGTGCTGTGAGTGCACAACATAATATGTGTGCACGAATGTGCATGAATTGAAGCAGTGTTTTGTGGAATCTGTTGATCAAGCAATGTGACCCCAAAGATAAGAAAAAATCACAATCGCTTAGAAAGGTTTTAACAGTGAATGTACCAGTGTGAAGCTTAAAAAGGAAATACTTTCTCTCTGGTGTTACTTGCATTCTTTTCACCCGCTAAGCACGTCTTGTTAGGCCACAATGATGATGATGATGATGATGATGATGATGATGATGTTGATGATTATGATCTTAAAGTCTTTGGTACATAACCACTCACAGGGATATGCCAAGAGTCGGGTACATTTTACGTATGTGCTAATGAATAAATTTAGAAAATTTATAATTTTGGTGAATAAATTAAAGCGAGTAAATTCGAAGAGAATTCAGTGGGCAATCATTTAATATACAAAAAATAAAAAAAAATAAAAAGTATATATACTTATGCATGAGGCAATAAGGGAGATATCAATTGAATAATATGATTATCAATGATATCAGTTTGATTCAACAATAAATTAATATATGACGATGCATACATCCCTGTGTGAGCGTCCAAGCACAGAAGCTCGGAAAGACACCAGTACCGGAGAGTTCAATGGCAGGCGGAGTTGTCGCATTGTAATTGGCAATGTCCTTTTCCTCAGGGAGGAGAAACGCCGGCCGTCCAAGAAGTAATGGTAAGAGGTGCAGTGGCGTGGATGATGTTAGATTTGGTTTTGATGTCAAAAGGGTGTATCTTCTAAATCTAACAGACGTGATAGAACTCGTCGTTAGAAGAAGGGTAAACACAGGGCCTCTAATAGAAGCCGTGGCCAAGCTATCTGCCGCTTAATTCATCAATATGCCTTTGTGGCCCATACTAATCGCAAACTCCGCAAATGACTTGGAGCCCATGAGTGCAAAGTTTTTACTATATGCGACTCGCCGGGAGCAGTAAGTGAGGTGCACAATGATGAAGAGTCTGCGATTATTACCGCGGTTGTTGTGGAAGGCTGTACCTTACGCAAAGCCACGATGGCACGCATGCTTCCCTCGTTTCAAAGCCGGCCAGCTCTTTGAAACACTCGGCGCGTGTATACCATGCAAGTTTCTCGTCTTCTTTTCTTCTGACGGCTCGTGCAATGAGGCACCATGTTAGACTGCACTATCTCCCGGACCGACTCATCTTTCCCAGTACTTTACCTCGTAGCCGCTAACAATATACGTAGAAGTTGTGCGACGTTTCGCCGACTTCATGAACGCCCAAGTTAATCAAGCTTTAGCGTATTTCTTCGCCAAGTAGAAATATCATCAGTGTTTTAACACACACCACATGAAATGGTTATATGTATACGTGCGATTGTATAACACGTAGTCGCTGATGACGTCATAACCCGTGTTTATTTTTTTTTCTCTTATACTCGTCCACTACCAATGTAGAACCCAACAATCGTCCCATCGTAGGCTAGCGTCGCACGGCCGGCGTAGTAATCATGCCATTGCCGTCATGCGATCATCTACAACGTGGTTGTCGTCGTGCTGATGTCACATACACGTACGCTCGCGACCCACACACGCAATTGCTCAACTTACAGGAACGCGTTGGTCCGCCTGATATCGTGCTGCGGTGCCCCAAAGAATACTGATTGGCCGGGTACCTGAAAAATGCTTCGCATAACATAGATTCCGACAGTATGTGGGATCTACACAATTTTTGTTGAAACAGCGCGGTTATAGACGGAAGTATCACCATCGCCGTGCATATGAATAAAGTAACCGTGTCCTCACGTTTCTTGTAAAAACTGTTTTTTTTTTTGTTATCTAAACAGAGAGATGAATATGTAACACCGTATGGGGGGATTTGGCATGTTAATGCTGCATCCTGGATTTTCATGACATCTCACGATATTCAAAACGCACATCACGGGCGATTTTCGTCGTCTGTGATGAGTCAGTGGCCTACATCAAATTACTGCCAATTTTCTCAGAAGATCACGGCAAGAATATGATTAGACCACTCGTGTACAGTTCGGCATGCATGTGATTTCGTATCCATAAATATTTTGCATAATCCTTTCCGACCTTCTTTTTGAAAAGGTTTGAAGATAATGTGCGATGTTTTGTATAAAAAGTATCTTAGGAGGTTACAACACACAAACGTAAGTTGAACGTACGCCATCCAGTACCACGCACCCCAGCTTTCTTTTCGAAAGCCTATCTTTCAGCCACATCCGAAGGGCAGTCCGTATATTGAGACAAGACAACTGTTGTCAATACCAGGGTACGGGACAGGCTTTTTCAAGCGAAACTTGTATACGCGCTAGCCTGCGCCGGCGATGTAACGCTTAAAAAAACCAGCTGCTCTCAGAGCTGCACAGGTGGCTCATGCTCGGCACGCACTCTTGCCATTGCTGCCGCGTTCATCGTCGTCGTGAACTTCCACAGATGGCTGAGTTGCCGCTAATCATTCCAGCGTAGAATTTCACTTCTGTCGTCGTAATGGGGAGGCCGCGTTTACGGGGGTATGAGCCATTGCTTAAGGGGGTATGAGCCATTCATTGTCTTACGTAACAGACAGATTTAATTTTGAAGAAGTTTCATGGAAATCCATCCATAATGAACGCGCTCGGGAAAGGATTCGTCGTCGACATGCCGATTCTAGCGTGAAGGCTTTCGAAACGCCAGCGAAACGTCAGCGAAGAGCCGAGGACCCCGAGTTGAAGGAGCGCGATGTTAAGGCCAAACGTCAGCGTCGTCTAGCCCTCCAGGAACCTGACAACGGTGGTGCACGCTTCGGCATCGCTAGCGCCAACTTCCCCGGTGGGACGGCCAGGTTTCAACACGAGTTTCTCAACCGGAACTTCGGAACCAGCGGCAGTGCGTGTGACCGGTTGTGGTTCGAGCACAACGTGGTACTCGTCAGTGCAATTCGTTCCGAGGAACACCGAAGAAATACACGACAATCTTCGCTTACCCCCATCTCATAAACAGGGGAGGGGCTACTGATTTATATATAAAGAAGTTCCTAAATATGCAGTGAAGCTGCATATTCTTTTGCTAATAGGTTGTGAGTTATTCAAGGTTGTCACGGGTCGTTAGAAAAATTCCGATAAACTGAGTATAGGAGGCCGGCCCTTAAACTGCGTTGATTAGAGCAGAAAAATTTATGCTGCAGATTAATGTCAAGGATAAAGAACAACGATTATACGTAATTCTTTGTTTCGCGCAACGCTTTTATGAACTTGAATTACATTAGCACTCATCCCACCAGATGGCAAAGCGCCTACTTCAAGACGCCTTAAACATCAGAATTAAGAAAGGAGTTTAACAACATGTTTAAAGGTTCAAGGAATACTGGAGGCTTCAACAGAATAGGCACCACTTGAAGAATTAACCGAAAGCCATGGTCGAGTTATTCAGCAATACGTTGAGCAACAGCAACATTTGTGCTACATATACTATGTTATGAGGGATAATAATAACGCCTCCATTATGCACATTTCAGTACTTGCTGTGGACAGCGCATGTTGTCAACTGGAACATGGTTGTTGTCATTTATTGCGTCATAAAACTGCAACTCAGTTCCTAGCACTACTGGTGGTTTTGCTACGAGGCTAGTAAATTCCGCAGCCTTATTTTTAGAGAATACAACAATTAACTGCAAGGCACGCAATGCCGCATATTCATAAAATTCTAAACTGTGCATACTTGGGCCTTTTGGTGGATATCAAGTGAAACGAGACAATGCTGAAACGAGACGAGAGGACATTATCATGGCATTTGCCTGAAATAGGCAGCACTCCTCTGTCATCTTCCTGAGAAGCGTAAAGAACCCCCTCACCTCCTCTCCAGTTACAACAGTGACCGACGCACATGCACACACGCACGCATGCGCACGCACACGCACACGGACAAAATCAAGAAATGAATAGAACGGGGAATCGATTTTCGATTCTTTTTATCTTGTGTTCTTTTAGCCCACGCAGGGAACACGTATCCAAGCTCCAGCAACCAGCAAGCTCCACTTTCCGTCTCGAGAGGTTTGTGATACCACCTGGGCGCCGCCTGTGGAGCGCTTTGATGTCAATTGAAGTGTGCTTTGCGCTAGAATAAGCTCTGTTGCACTTGCCGCATGTTTCTAAGTTATTGCACCAAAAATTGATGTCATTGATGATTTGCGCGTTATAGTACTGAGGCTTCATACTGTTAATTCTGGGCCGACAGATCTCCACTGAACAAAAGAAGGAGACAAACATAATGTGCTTATAAACATTTGATGAATACGACATGAGGAGAGGAAGAGCGAAAAAAAAAAGGAAGCACTTCTGGGCCACAATATCTGCTCATACGCCACAAATATGCGAAGCACCCCTGAAAACCTCCCGGCAGCTATCGAAAGCCGTGACACAGGGACGTCGCTCGTGGTAGGTTTCCAAACTCAGTGCAATGGAAATTAAATTGCTTCACGCCTTCAGTGGAATGTGAATCGCGTGGCGAATCGCTTACGAAAGGTGAAAGTGCGACACAGCAATGTGTTTTTCAGCCAAGCCCCGGATGCTTGCATGCGCATTCTCACTGGGACATCGACCCTGTCTAACGTTCGGTCGAACGGACCTTTCCAAAAACGCGCCCCCGCCAGGCGCCGCAAAGGAATCCGGCTTCTGTGTCGTCGGCCGCTTTCATGTCTGCGCACTACCCTCCGCGCGAACTTGTGCGCAACTTATGTAACTCTACTCAAGACACTGCATATTAAACACAGGTTGGAGTAACTAGCTGCCTTGAAGGGACACAAAGACAAAAATAAGTTGAGCTCTGTTAGTAAATTACTTTACAACACCAAAAACGCCCCTCGTACGGTGAGGGGAGGCTTAATTAATAAGTCAGAAACGGCGCAAAAACGAAAAACGGATAGCGACACCGCCTTTAAATTTCCACACGAGCTCGTCGTGACGTCACGAATTTTGACGGCGTCTGCTCGGACCTAGTTTTTTTTTCGCACTTACGCTGCTTGTGCAGTGAGTAATGGATCCTTTTTTTCGAGGGCTTTATTACTACGTTTTTGTTATTGAATCAGTGCGACCTGCAGCGACACTTCTTTTTTGTGTTCCTACTGCGGTGTTCTATTTTTCAGCGTAGTTATACATTATACGTCGGCTGACCAGTTCTGCGCAGTGCTGCGAAGATTAGGGCTCTTGACATGCAAACATTAACGAGCACCAGCTGAATGTTCCAGAGAAGGAGGAAAGATTACCCATGGGACGCTACTAATCTTTCCGTGACGCTTCCATTCATGATCTGAAGTAAAAGGCGCGAATACGACGACGGACAAAGAGAAACCCACACACCGGGCGCCACTTCCAACAATGTTTAATCAGACAAAACGCCGCTAATTTATACACGGTGTGCTATCACAGTTCAGCAGGGCGCATTCGCGTTCAGGTAAGTTCTTTGCGCGAAAACGAGATTGATGCAACACTCACGCACCTATCACCTGCCTCAATGATCATTTTGGCCTCAGTTACTAATCTAACCAATTTGTCACGGCTTCCGGCAACCACAGCGCCGGCGTGAAAATTTGGCAATCTCTCGACAATGAATTGCCAGGGTGGCCCTCTCTGCAATTTCTAAACTACTGTATACATAAATGAGCTTGAATGGGGTTTTTTATGGTTGAATACATTTTAAGACTCCATCGCCCAATATATTTACTCATCACAATGGAGTAAAAAAGCATAAAGCCATGATTTTACCTCCTTTCTGAAATGAAGTAAAAAAACGTAATGACCTGACATCACATTTTCAAAATGGAGTTGATCAGTGTGAAAACCTCGTGCAGTGAAATGGAGTGAAAATGTATTTCCTCCGTGCACTGTTAACACACCTTATAAGTTGTATATGGAACAACTTGTAAGTTGTACCTATATGCCGGCTGTATACAGCCGGCATAGGTACGAGATACGAAGCGCAACCTTTTTAAACTCCTCGGCGCCAAATTTTATTTAATCAGCTGGAACTTATTCAATATAAAAACGTGCATTCATTCCCAACACTCATATAAGTAGTAAAATCGGTCTTAAAAGCGGGTTTTCTCCCTCACCAGAAATCTCATATGTAAATGCAGTAAAATCGAGGCTAGTGCGGCAGTCGCATACTAGGCATAGTCGGGTCCTTTACGGCTCTGCAATTGTTTCTTCTTTCGTACACTTCAACTCATGGATACTACTTTGGATAATCAGCGGCCGTTTCTACAAGCCTTTGGCGTCACCATGGCAGCAACGACATGTCGATGTCTTCCTCAGCACGCCGCACACGACGGAGATTCCGACCGCCTCATCGATGACGGCATGAAGACGCGATTTTATGCCTAACATCCATGGCCATCTCCTCTATGCCGGGCAGCAGACGCCCCGACGAGCCTCACCCAGTGGAGCCAACCTCCCATCGTTTCACCTCAGGTGGTGAAACGATTTTTTGTGCCTGATGAACATAGCTAGTGGTACCTGCATTCGGAGTTGTGGCGTTTACTTGTGCTCTAATGGACGCCTTGGTCCCAGCGTGCAAGAATAATATTGTTCGAAAATGGCGGGGGATGCTGCACGAACCAGGTGAGCCTGAACGTTTCGGCCGTCGCGTTATACATGTTACACGTAGCGGAGGAAGTGCCTTTAATGTGGCGCTATCGCTTTCTTTAGCTACTCGATTCAAGTTGAGAATGCCATTAGAATACTACAAAGTGGGTCGATTTTATGACGAAAAAACAGCGTGTCTGTGCTTGGGTGTGTGCGGGAGGAAGGGGTGCGTGCCCACTTTGCTTGAGTGTATGTGCGCGTGCGTGAGCGCGCGCGTGTTTTTACTAAGTGTGTGTACGTCGCTGCTTTTTCGTGAAAGCTTAGCATGAAAGCTTCCACGTGCGTCTGTGTGCATATAGTTTTGTTGCAGCTGCGCTTGCATACACTTGCTTGTGGGGTTTGGCATCGGTCAGCGCGCAGGTAGGCACAGACGCGCCACAAATTCTAAGGCGACGCGACGCACGGGGATTGCAACTACCTAAGTTGGGGAGGTGAGAACAATCATCGGCTCTCGACACTCGTTTGGCAGGTTTTGTGGACACAGCCCATCAGAATGTGGCGTGTCCATTGTCGCTACCGTGCCTGTGTGTTCTCCCTCTCCCGGCGAGGAGGATACCACTCAGGCCCCCTAAAAGTGGTATGGGCGCGATGCATTGGTTGAACGTCGGTTAGGCAGTCAAATTTTCTGTACGTGTCGTTTGGGCATGTTTACTTGCTGAAATCTGTCATCAATGATTTAGGAAGACTCCAGCTCCATCCAATTTTGAAATACGGGATTATCTACGGACTTCTCACAATGCCACATATGGAGTAAAATCTATTTACAAAAGTTTGTAAGTCGGCTGCCAAGATAAGCTTTTTTTGTTTTTGTTTTTTGTTTTTTGTAAGTGAATTACATTTCTTGTTTTAAATGTGGCTCCCCCCAAGTTAAGGAGAGCGATGCTTTATATGGTTCACTCGAGTAATTAAATTGTTGTTACAGTTGGCTACGCATTGTTCTGTAATGCAATGTAGTCCGCGCTTCCTTTTATCAGTACATCTGCATTGTGTTGTTGTCGTGCGTGTTTGTTTATAGAAAATGCGTTATGTTGGACTCTTGGCCTTGCTGGTGTATGCTATATACTTTATATTATTGCTAATTTATATGTATCAATTCAAGTAACATGCTCTTATTACGCGTAATTTTCCTGAAATGCTGTGTTTTCCTCTGTTTTGTCTCCCGTGTGATGTAATGCCTACAGATAATAAAATGTACTTTATACCGCTATCCGAAAAACCGCATTTTATTTTCTACAATAAGTCATACCGTGCGTTGAAATGCTAACAAGAAATACATAGGCGAGAATGTACTCCTGTCAAGTATTCCATTCGCTAATGGACTAATGGTATCAAAAAAAATCGTCGTGCTAACTTGAATCTTTTCAATGTCACACACTCTCGCGTACGTGAAAGCGCAAATGCGGGCGTTTTATTTGGGCTGAATTCGTGTTCGATTTACATTATTGAACAGAGTTGACTAGCCGAGAAAGGGCAGTTAACTAGATGGGTAGATAAATGCTCTTGCTATACTTCAATTCTATATATATCTTCAGTGAAGTATTATATACATTCAAAATCTTTCAACTAAGAAAGTAGAAAACAAAATAAGCTACGGTAAAGGTTGTTACCGGCACAAAACATAGCATCTGCAGTACTTCATCGGTAATTTATAAGTGTCGTAAAGCCATGGCACGAAAGCTGTTGCTTCAATTCATTGCAGAAAAAAAAGCATAAATAATGTAGCAGGATCTCGAGAAACTCTCTTCAGAAACCTCAAAAACTCTTTCCAGAAATGAAGTAGTATTCACTCCAATTAGGATACCTAAAAACCCCTTCCGGAAATGAAGTAATATTCACTCCAAATCAAACGCCTTAAAATCTCCCTAGAGAAACGAAGTAATATTTACTCTTATGTGAACACCATAAAAACTCTTGTGAGAGATGGAGTTAACTAAAAATCCATATGAATGGAGTATGTTACTCTCATTCGGGAATGCGGTAGGCGACGAGGAATTTACTCCCATCTCGGTATTTTTGTTTCATATATATATATATGTGAGAGAGGGCCACCGGGCAATTCATTGTCGAGATTGTCGAGAACCTCGCACCGGAGTAAGCCAGGTTTCTTAAATGCACCTGCAACGCAGAGTGAAGTAAAAGGAAGCTCGATTTTCTATTTGCGCACGCATGAAGACAAGTTTTATGAGTCGGTGAAAGCGTTCGGCAAATCTCTTGGGCTGTGGATCCGAAATAAGGAGTCGGGCGAAGGCACGTCGCTCCGAGAACTTTTAGCGGCTAGTTGAAAAAGGGCGATTCCATCTTACAACTTCTGACGGGCATCTCAAACGGGCCATCCACGTTGACACTGCAACCCTAGATGCTGAGATGTCGGATATGGGACTGCATTCGGGGTATCTTGTGTAGGCGGTCGATGCTGGTGAATGCGCATCACTGTAAAACTTGTTCATGGCTATATACTTTCGTAACTCTGAAGGAAATTTTCATCGGTAACATAGACAATGACGAGTAGGAAAAGACAAGGACTAGAGTTCTTTCCTTCGGCAAAGTATGTCGCAGTAGCCTTGGGATGGTGAAAGAGGGCCAGCAGGATCCAAGTACATCTTGTCAAACCGGATGAAATGTGGAAGAATCGCACTGGCAGCAGCACGGCGTGACGATGAATCTTGGATCAGTGACGCGGCAAGCTGCAGTGAATCCAGTCATATGTACTGGTGCGCTTCGCTGAGGACTGACGCAACAACTGGCATGAAGCTTTTGAGCATCGCAGATGGCGGGTTGTGACAGGTTGTGGTCGACATTGTAATATGGCGGCGGACTGCTTCCGGAACGAAAGAGTATTTACAGTGGGCATGTGCCGCGGACAACCGAGGTATACCGCCTGGCGCCTGGATACTGACGAGGTCCGGGTTCAGCGATTTCTTTATGGTGACGGGCGATAAGATCAACGTCGACAGCCAGTGGCGTTGATCCTCCAAAAGAGCACGTATGCGAGCAGACTCCCAAAAAACATCGTTCATTTAATTCCGAGCTTCTGATAAACAAAACTGGCTGCAGCTTTGGCGTGATTTGCGATGTGTCTGTACAATTACCTGAATAATGAAAGAACTTTCCTCTTGAGAACTAATACTGCAAACTCTTGAACATCCATGATAAAGAGAGGAACCGAACGTTACCAACGGTTCACATATCTCTAACACTGTTAGTTCTTCCTGTAGCGCTCGCTATAGGGGCTCGAAATACAAACAAGACAGCCATGAGGACAGAGACTTCAACTGAGAGCGGCCGAAAAAGGAGACCTCTTCTTCGTGTCAAGGTGCCGACAAGGGGACAAAGACAAGCCCCTGATGACGTCAAGCCCCTAGCTCGTCGGCGCGTTGACTCTGGGCCGAAGTTTCTCTTTTTTGCCCACTGTTGATCGTATCAGGACAGTCACACTGTATTCGTGGTGTGAATCGGTGCACAGTCTTCCTGTTGTCGGCAAAATGGGGCAATAAGTCTGCCAGTCCTATATAGTATGTATATATATATATATATATATATATATATATATATATATATACACCTTTCTGCGTGGACTTGCTTCGTGTGCGTTTGAATAAACCCTGCGGCGATGTGCCATAAGCATTCCTGTTCTTCAGAATTCTCATCGCCATCCTTTTGTGTCCTCAGAAGCTAGTTCTCTCTTTCTTTTTCTCTTTCTTTCTTTCTTTCTCTCTTTTTTTCTTTTCCACTTCGAATGTTGCGTTTTCTCTATAATCACCTGTAGCAGACAGGAAATTCCTCATCTCCAGTTACATTACTTGAAGACGTGGACGTAACTTGCACAACAAATTGCAACGGCCAGGAAACTAGTTAACAAAGTGTCGCTTTCATTATTCGCTTTGCACCCCATATTTGAACCGTTCAGACGAAGCCGGGTGGTCATGAAGACGTTTAATATGAAGAAGTTGAGAAAAGAAACCACGAGATTGCCATCATTTCTATAAGGTATTTCATTTTAAGGTATTACCTATTTTATTTTAGTTATTTTAAGGTATATTCACGGATTTTTTAAGGAATTACCATCAATTTTTAGGTATTCTTACGGTAAATTTTTAGGGTCCGCCAAAATCTGCGAAATAATACGCAGGCATTCCCGTTGCATTTCTTCTGCAGTGCGTGAGGGAGGCTTCCAGTAATATACTATGACTACGTCAATGTAATCTGTGGCATATTTTTCTTCTTTTTCACTGCAAAATTATTCGTGTCATCACTTAAAGGGACACAAGCGAGAAATACGATTTCTTCTGTATCAGTAAATTACCCTTCCACAATACCAAAAAAAAACACCACTCTTACCGCGAGAAGACGGTAATCCAGAAGAAAAAAAATATCGCAGTTTCGCCCGAAAGGCGAAGCATCGATTGCGATAGCAAATTGTATAGTAGAGAGCTATTCGGGGTAGGGATAGTAGTTTTATCAGCTGCATAAACTTGGACACATTGGCTTACTAACTGAATTAACAATCGTGGTGTCAGCGCGCACAAGCAAACATGAATAGATCCCACGGAATGACCGCAGCCAACGACTACCAAAACGCTGGCAGCAAGCGCGGGTTCCTCCGTGATAGGGCCCTCCGTGATAGCGCGCGTCCCCCGCGCGCTTTCGCTCGCGCATACGGCGCGCGGCGCTGATTTTATCGCCATTGGAATCTATACGGAACCTCACGACGACGACGACGGCGACGCCGACGGCAGAAATCCGGCTGAAGTGTCCATATACTTGCTATCGCAATAAAACGAAAAGCACGTAAAACGTATGGCGACGCTGCTTTGAAGTTCCACACCAGCTCACTGTGTCGTCACAGATTCTGATAGTGTCTGCTAGGGTCCAGTTAATTCTTTAGCGGTACAGATCGACTACATTGTGTTCTAAAGGGTACTTTAGTGCCTTTGGTGTTGGGCTGCTAAGCACGGAGGTTGCGGGATAGAATCCCAGCCACGGCGGCCGCATTTCGATGGGGGCGAAAGCATAAAACACCCGTTTACTTAGATTTAGGTACATGTCAAAGAATCCCGGGTGGTCGAAATTATTCCGGAGTCTCCCACTACGGTGTGCCTCATAAGCACATGGTGGTTTTTGGCAGCGTAAAACCCCCTAATTTAATTTAATTTAATGTTATGTTCTAAAGGAGCCAAACGACAAGTTTCGCCAACGTTTACTGAACCAACGTGGCCCAAGTACGAAAAAAAGAATCTGAAATCCGTGACGTCACACTGACGTGCCGGTGTTGGGGTTTAGGCGCGAAATTGAGAGAAAAACGAAAATTTGAGCTTTATTTGCTCTTCTAATAATCGACCGACTATCGCAAAATTAACGACAACGGAGTTTTCAATGCATACTTCACCATTCTAAATCGATTTATTGTATTGCTTTAGTATCCATTTAATGTTCATCGCTATAAGTTTCAGACGATACACTCTTCTTTTCTTAACATGAAATGCCGAAGCAGCATGGGTTGTGCATTTCCTTGATTGGGTAAATTGCAACGCTTTTTTCAATGGTATTATCATTCTTTGGGAACTTTACGTATGCTTTTCGGTTTGTCCATTTGTATCTAACCTCTGTCACCCAGTGACCCAAGTTTTCTATTTGCTTGGGCCACTAGGTGTGTGCTGGCTGCGGCATGCCTTGCCGAGAAGACAACATGGACCATGGATTTGTGCCCACACAGACAACTTCGGCACTGCGTATGGGATATCGGCATGCACCCATTCTTGGTCAATCCCCTAGAATGGATGTGCCAAGGTGGCACAACAAGTGATAGCTAGCGCCTAATCCACAACAGACGCATCCGCGTCGAGCGCGGCTGCTTGATGGATTCCAACGAAGTGGCAGTAAGTGTATAGCAGGGATACTACGGAGTTTCAACAGGGGGTGCAGTGATTACAAGATATACTGTGTGGTGGTACTATTTGGTATTGTAGTTTGCAGCGTGACTGCCATTTCGTGTGTCGGCTGTGGCAATATGGTGTGTCGGTATACATTGCTTTAATGTGAATCGTCAACATTCATCATCATATGGGTTCTGTCGGAAATGTTTTCTTTTTTCGTCTTTTATATTCTTTTTTTTTCCTGCCCCAGTCTGGGCTTATGATTGATGATTTTTTTTTTAGATAACTGGCTCAATGGTGACCTGTTTTTTTTTTTCAGACCTTTGCCCTTTATGTACAGCAACACGCTCAACCCGCCGGGGTGGCTCAGTCAGCTAAGGCGTTGCGCTGCTGAGCACGAGGTCGCGGGATCGAATCCCGGCCCCGGCGGCCGCATTTCGATGGAGGCGAAATCCAAAAACGCCCGTGTGCTTGCGTTGTAGTGCACCTTAAAGAACCCCAGGTGGTCAAAATTAATCCGGAGCCCTCCACTACGGCGTGCCTCATAATCAGAACTGGTTTTGGCACGCAAAACCCCAGAAAGAAGAAGCAACACGCTCAGAAAAGGAAAAAGTAGAAAGAAAGAAAGCGACTTTAAAGTTTAGTTTCAATCTTTGTCACATACCTGCTCGGAATTTCCAGATTCCTAGCCAATAAAAAAGTTACGCCAATAACATTGTCGTCGTAAACGCGGTATCATTCATCCAAACGTTGATGAATCTTAACATTTCCGATTTACAGTCGTGAGATGGTAGTGGTGTTATTGTTCGTGCGGTTGCTGCAGTAGTTTGTAGTTTGAACGCCGCTTCCAAGAACACAAAGCGCACTACCACTCGCCTATGAGTTGAGCGTGGCGTAAAAATGCTAGGTAGTGACACGATGTCCCCATAACATTATTTTTGGTCAAGCCTAGAACACTTCATCTGGGCAAACATGTACAAACATATGCGAATGTTTGGGTCGATCGAGGCGGTAGAGGCTACAGAGACACCTTATCGTGTTTGTCTACCCTCACTGCACCAGTCTGACCAATTTCGACTCATATACGCATATAAATAGCATGTGTTTGCGCGTGTGTTTGTTTGTACACGTGTGTGCGCGTGTGTCTCACATGCGTATAGATTTTATAATTTTCATGAAATGCTGCGTAAGTTTGCCCTATATTGGGAACATATATTTTTATTTACCAAAAATACGTGATTTCGAATCTTTTTTCTACCACCCTTAAAATACCTATTAGAGAAAGATGTCCTCTAAAAACCTACAGTACGATTTATTTATTTTTTTATCAGAAGTTGGAGTTCTCTGTGGCAGTCAGAGATTCCAAAATGATACCGTAACAGGGTGAAAGGAAATGAGAGAACTGCGTATTGGTAGATATAGAAAAGCACGGAAGGGAAAGCGCCGGTGGCAATATTATTCTAGTTATAGCAGTAAAGTAGTATTTGACCAGAGTCGGAGGTTCCCGCTACCGTATTAGATAATCAACAAAAATCTACAGCTTTAGGCTAATTATCTCGTCGAAGGGTGGTTAAAGGAGCACTCAGCTCCTAAGACTCGCTGGCACTGGCTGCACTTACTGGCAGCGTTGGCGTGGACTGGGAGACGAATCCTTATGCTCGAGTCGGGGGTGTGCGTATCACGCTGTATAAGAGTTTCAATAAGCTTTGGGGAACTGATGCTGTTTACTTTATCTCGCAACAGTCTTGCGATGCACAAAAAAAATTAAATGGTACCTGTCCAATCTGAACTGCGGACGCCGTCTGTATAGGTGTTGTGGGCCAAGGTAGGCAAGGTGGAGGGCAGCACCTGTGATAAAAGGGATTAGATTATTGTCCCGGTGTCGCATTGGCGATCGTGCTTAGAGGGAAGCCAGACACTTAGCCCAATTCTCGGATCGATGAGATGATGTCTTTTTGCACACTGCAAGCCGATGCGTTGCTTGCAAGTGACTGACTGCTGCTCGTGTACGGAACTTGTTCTCGTAACCGAGTGTCGCCTTGGGGAGAAGAAATTTCGCTAACTACATAATTCGGCATGTGTCATTGCTTATCAACCCAATGGTGACGTAAGAAAGCCGAGAGATACATTTTAATGCTATCTGGCGAGGTTAGCTTGGCGACTGGTTTACCAGGCTTCCAGGTTTCCAAGTGGTGAGGAATGGTGAGGTGAGGGGAGGTCGTCCGGCAGCCGACACATGGGAAGGAGAAAGTGTGGCCGTACTGAGCGTGTCTTGACCAGGTTTTGTCTTTGGAGTCATCGACACTCGGTAGCGGGACACGCCTGAGTATTCATCCTGTGGTTGGGAAATTTATCGGATGTGGGCAAGTGCGTCGTGCCCTCGGAACCCAGCGACGGGCGTAATGGCCTCTGGTCCAAAGCGAAGTTCGCATCTGCTGGGTCACTGCTGGAATCATCACGACAAAAACCAAAACAACATAATTAACCCACTGAACACACATTGGTCTAGAAGCCGTCTTCAAGACGTCTTGACAAGATAAGCAAGACGTCTTGAAAGCCATTTTAAACGTTTACAAGACGTCTTGAAGACGTTTTGGCAAGATATTAAATACTTCTTCAAGACATCTTACCAAGATTTTGTCGGACGTCTTAAAACGTCTTGTAGCCGTCTCTAAGACCGTCTAATGCACCGCCAAATTTGGGATATCAGACGTTTTACAAGACGTCTTGTAGACGTCGCTAAGACGGCTAGAAGACGTCTTGCAAGACATCTTGGGAACGTTTTGAAAACGGCTACAAAACGTTCTCCTGGACGTTTTGAGGATGTCTTAAAAACTTTTTAAATGCTTTAAACATCTACTGGTCAACTAAGGCATGACATTTTCTAGTCGCTCGTATCTAGCTAAGCCCTAAACATTGTTTCACAGTATTTATAGTATTTACAAAAGATAGTGACAGTGGAAATATACTTAGATCTAAAGTGGAGAGGATGTGAAATCTGAACACGACGTAGGTTATTTCAACAGAGAATGTATTCCATAAAGTTACGAAATCTTCACTTTGAGGAAAAAAAAGTGAAGAAACAAATAAGCAATAAACATGGTACGAATATATACACTAAATAGAGTACAACGGACTTGACCTCTCTAAACTTTAGTTCAACACCTGATCTATCGTCAGCTAGGGGAGGGGAAGCACTAGCACAAATATGACATTTTAAATAGTCTCCAGAAGCTAAAATGAGGTCATATTGCAATCCAGATGGTCTGTCTCCTTCCGATGTCAACTATCCAACAAAATGTTGCCTACCTTCAGTGATCTGGCTAGAAACAGCATACACTGCCCATTACGTCCAGGAAGACCCAATATCAATTTTACTTACCTTGCCAACACTGATCTAGATTTGCAGATGGAATAATGTCAAAGCCTGCAACACTAATACAGAATGTTTCCTTGCATGGATGTTTGGCACGCACAAGAATTTAGATACAGAAAACACCCTTCCATTATAGCATTAATTATAAAGGAATTGAGTGTCTCCCTCTTATCTGCCACATAGAGAAATCAATGAGGATGTTCGTATTCCTCGCAATATTGAAAAAAAGGTTGGCTTTACCGACAGCACCAATCCCTATGGCCCATTTCTTACAACCCACCATAGCAACACTCAAATATTGGCAGAGCCACAAAAGCGATAAACACGTGTCAAAGCCACGTACGCTTAATATAAAGCATGATTGTTCACACAAATGAAGCGCTAAAGTGGTCAAAGGTTTCAAAGAATTTTTAATAAATCAGTAACACGCCACCACATAAGCAAAATGTTTCTAATGCACCTCCTAGAGTTTTGCGTTGTGGCTGGCTGTTATAACAAATTGGACACTTCACGATTCAGGGAACTGGCTTAGACATATTTCCACAGGCTGATGCACCCACAGAAAATTCAGCGTGTTCCAATGATGCTCGACCTCAGATTACCTGCAATTAGAAGGTTAGACAAAAGATTAACAATTATGTTACAGTGAAACTTCGTTATAACGAAACGGGATATAACAAATTATTGTATACAACAAAATGAATGACATTCCCGCTGAAATCTCCGAGGATATCCATGTTTTTATAACCTCGTTTCAACGAAGTAAGCTTATCCTGCCAATAGATACACCAAACTTCAGTTTTCCCCGAAAAAAGAAATGTCCGACCCTTGCAGGCTCGCTTCTGCTTTCCGCAGGGTAGAGCACACATTCGTTGCCGGTGTTTAAAACGTTTATGTATTTGCGTTGAATCCACCCTCGAACACTGGTCCTTGTCACCACTACGCGTAGTTGCGCATAAGCAGACTCTAGATCGCCATTGCAATTCCTCTCACTGCGGCACCGCGCAGACTAGTTAGTGTAGCTATAGGCGTGGCCTCGGAGATTGCGCCGGTGCAATTTCAGAGGCCACGCCTCCCTGTGTGTACCACGTGCTGCTCGCACACGACGAACATTGTTGGTGTCGCAGCGTGCAACCTATTCAACCGCGTCGCCGTTTCGCCGGTTTCGCGATGCTAGAGACGACCCAACTAAAAGCGGTAACGAAAGATCATCACATTGAAACAGAAGGCAGCTATCGTAAAGGCAATCGTGACAGATGCTAAGTGGTGTGTTAAGGACGCCGAAGTTTCCTTTGCTGTTTTATTAGAAGTTCAGCGAGCACGTGGCCATGTAGTACTTCTGCTGGCCGAATAGCCGTTTTCTTCTGTACAAGTTCAAACTTGTGCGCGACATTGCGCATATATTGCAGTGAACGGCAGTAATGAATATAGTGACGTAATTTTGGCTCCTCCTTCAACTTCGCTATAAAAATATTTTATTGCATATGACTGAAGACTTCCCACTCAGTTATACCGCAGCCTTGTTCGCAAACAGTAACTGTTAGAAATCCGACCTAGGTATCTTCCGTACGCAGATGCAATAATGCCATCGCTGCGATTCGGCCTTATCTGTAGCCTCGGTAGCAAGCCCCCGAGATATACCGTGAAATCCGGATTCTTGGCGATAACAACAGCCTTGTCCAAGAAGGCCAGTGCCAGGTTGGAGGCTGCCACGTCCTCCGCAACTACGTCGCAAGCGACATTTTTCGTTTTCAAATCATACACATGCTGCAAGCCCTTTTTTGAAATTGCATCTTTTGTTGATTTAAACGTAGTAGCAGTTTGCGCCGAAAAACAATTCTACACCGTGTCCACATGTACCAGTTCATGATGAAACGTGCAGGCAGGAACATATATGCGCCGCGCGTCACAGGTTTTCAGAACACGTGACAAGGCCTCCTTTTGGGGACATGTTGAATGGCAGCGTCGACTCAAGGACGCGCGGCCAAGCGAGGTCACTGGTCAACTTGAACGATGTTATACGCAACGAATGAAACACTTCCGGGGTAACCGCACTCAGAATGTTCGCGACGTAATTTGAGCCAGGCGCTTAGCCCGGATATTTTTTTTCGAGGGTGGGGGTGGGGGAGCTAATGCATCGCGATCGTCCTGACTGGGGTGCTTCGTTCTTTTAAGTTCCCAGGCGTCGGAGAAGCGTTGAGACGCGAATGCCCATAATAGCCGCACGTTCGAAGGGTACGCGCCTTTCTTAATAGGCGACGTGCCAGGCACAAAAGGGAGCAGGGCGCAGACCGTAAAAAAAAAAAAAGCCATATTTGGAGAGGGGGGGGGGGGCGGAAGCCCGGTCACCCACACCCACCTGATACGCCACTGCCCTGAGCGTCCTGATTTAGAGCAAATTTGCCGGGATCGCTGTAAAATTTTTGCTTTAATCCTGGCGACCAGATTTCTGACAACGACTTGCAGAGATTACGTCCGAGTGCGCATAACCGGAAATGTTCATTCGTTCGACGAAATATCGTTGAGGCCTGCCACATTGCCGGTCACACGCGCCCTCGAGCTCGCACGACCCTCGCCTATGTCCCTTGAGTGAGCAAGGCCATCGCAATTGTTCTGAAACCCTATGAAGTCAATGTCCCACGTTTAGGCCCACTATAGTTGCAGCATGAACAGGCAGATGTGAAGATTCAGAAGATATGTTCCAAGCATTGTATACAGAACAGCCTGCGCGAATCACGACTATCTTTACATCAGCGAAAGCAGTCATTCTGAAAGTGCTTGAAGCATGAAATCTATGTCAAAGATATCAATTAGAAATGAATCAGAAGTGAAGAAACAATGTCGTTTGAATTGCACTTGCGGAGCACGTGGCAGGCTGAATATGCCACCGACGAGTCAAGGCTTCTATCATTGCTAAGGAAAGTGGATTTGAAGGGAGTTTCTGGAATCCCTTGCTATCCAGACTACAAAAAAAAACTACAGAAAAACGCTGTATCGCAACGATGGCAATATCCCGCCTGCATACGCAGAATGTCGTCGTTTCGAGCAGTTCGTGTTGTGAACAAGGCTTCCGTGCGTCCAATTCTTATTACCACTTTTTGATCGGCGTCCTGATTTTGTTTTGTTTTTTTTCTTGTAACATGAACTCCAGAACCAAGAGAAAGCATTAGCCAGATGCAGCACTGAATTTGAATTTATTATCCTAGCTGTTGCGAAGTATGGAAGTCAATGTGAGCAGAAAAACTGAAGACGGCAAAATTCTACGTATTAATCATTCTTGTGGTTTAAATTAGGAAAGATAGATTTGTCAAGAACCAAGTGAAGCAGCATAAAAAAATTTCGGTCCAAACTATCAGTTAATGAGGACACAAAAATACATATGCCACACATACAGGTCACACTTAGAATTTATTTATTTAAAGGCGCAAACGATAGGACATTACATCCGTACGTGTGTTATTCTGAAGGCCAACATCTTGTTCTGTCATTACTGAGGCCATAATGACGTATTCACCTTCTGTCATCCACGCCTCAGTGGTAAGCTCAACCTACTCAGCGGTTGGTTCAGCTTACCGGTAACAGCATACTCAATTAAAATGACAATTACATGACAAGCGCCATGGGCTAGTCATATCACTACTTCAAACCATTACGTTATTAGGCGCCTGGAAGAGCATGTCAGGCGAATAGCCAGGCTAACATCTCCAGCATCTCAATAAAGAATAATTCTTTTTCTCTCTCTCTTTGTTACACAGCAAGCAGCTTAATAACGAAATGGTTTGAAGCATGTTATATGACATGGACCATTGCGCTTGTACAAGTGCTATCTGCCACATGCAATGTTTTTTTTTTTTTTTAATTTGGTTCAGTCTAAAAAAAAAGCCTTGTAGAATGAGAACATACGGTATGTTGTCATTCTACATGGTTGACATTCTGCAATTTCAAGAACATGTGGCAAACAGCACAATTGTGCTGTCCAAATTGTTCTAAATTACTCGATGAGGTGGCCTATTCTACGAAAAATCAAAACGCTTAATTGCACAATTTACAGTTACACTAATTAACTTTATTAATTACCTCACTGCACATATTTTAATTGTAGCTAGTGATTATGCCAGGCATATCGACTTGGAACAAATTCTGAGGATGGCAGCGGTTTCGAGATATGCGGTATCAAACTTGCAGTAAAAATGCAGTTTTTTACCTTAATTTTTGAGAAAACACTGTTTCATACATCGAAGCACACACTAACTGGAACGCGAATGCATTTAGGTGGACACATTCAAAATTATCATATTGAAACTAGCGTAGTCCTCAAATCTCGGTCTAAGTCGATATGCATTGCATACCCACTAGCTACAATTCGTCGATTAAAATATGTGCTGCAAAGTAGTTTGTTTATTAGCGCAATTAAGTAAATTATTCGGAAAGCATATTGGTTTCTCGTAACGTAATGGCCGCCTTATCGAGTAATTTTGATCAAGATTTATAATTGTGCTATCTGCCACAGGCAATTTAAAAAAAATGGTACAGCTAAAAAAAAGACACCACGTATATGGACACATAATCCGCTCTGGAACAATAAGGCGGCCTGACTTGTAGACTATATTTCCGCATGTCTAGGGCACAAGAGGAATAAGAAATGACCTTTTCAGCGTTGCAAATAATTAGTCTTGCGATAACACAAGCTCATCGTTATGTGGATCACAGGAAACCACTCTCTCATGCATCGTTCTGTTTTCCAGCGCTTCAGCTTGCTGACAGAACGCTGCAAGTGTCTGATTTTGCTCAACGGTTGACGCTACGGGCGAGTAGGTACATATACCTCAATTTATTTAATTATCCAGTTACCTCACGGGTTCCCACTGGAACATTAAATGAACAAGCATTTACCATATGCCGTTCTAGTATTGCCGCTACCGTATCCACCAGCTACCGGTTGGTTTGCTTGCATTGCCTAAAAAGCACGCCACGCGTACAACTGGCGCAGCTTAGCGAGCATGCGCCAACCAGACTTGTGCCTGAGAACGTCGCGGCAACGGTATAAAGCGATATATAGCGCTATGCTAAACGTTCGTAACAACACTAAAATTTCAATTTCCCTTCCCTTCCAGAGAAGTGCGTTCAGCGATCCCATAAAGCTCTGATAAAATAACGGGTAAACAACAAACAAAGCAACAATTCACAACAGCGTGACCCGCCGCGGTGGCTTAGTCGGCTAAATGGTTTTGGCTCGTAAAACTCCCGAAAGAAGAACACAACAGCGTGGAAACGCGTAGATGGCCTGGCGATATTTCTTTAACCAGAGAAACAAACAAGGAAACAAGATATGGGGCATGCTGAAGGTGCGCAAATCCCGTCTGCGGCGGCCGCATTAGAATGGGGCGAAATGCAAAAATGTACGTGTGCTGTGCATTGGGTGCACGCTAGAGAGCCACAGGTGGTAAAAACTCATCCGAAGTCCCCTACTAAGGCGTGCTTCATAATCATATCAAGCTTCCGGCATGTAAAGCCCCAGATTTTCATGAATTTTAGTTACAAGTTCACCTAACGTTTCGTTTTCAGCCCGCGAGATTTAGCATATTCAGATTATGACTTGCGGTAGGAACGCCGATGCGAATTTAAGCCATGCACAATTTATGGGTTAAATTGATAGCGCGAAAGAAAATTATGCGCAAAGCGGCGTGTTCCCGAGTCTCCATCCATGAGCAGGCACCCACAAAGATCGCAATATTTTAGAAATGCCTACCAGCAATCAAATGATTCGAAGCGTGGGTGAGTGTAGCTCGACCAAATGCGCAGTACACAGTTACATCACCGTCACTAAACGCAAATGAAAAGAATAAAACAGGTGAGTCACACGCAACCAGTACAATGCGAGTTGAAACACAACACGTTGCAAATAAGCGCAGTAACACGCAACAGCAAGCGCGCGATTTTACGCGAGAACAATGGGGATCAAGATTCGAGGCAAAATATTTTTGAACGACGCTACCGCGTCAACCAGGAATTGAATAACAATAAACATGCCAAACAAATCATGTCGGCTACGCAAGTTTTCCTGATCGCGTTCGAGATCGCCAACAATATTAATGCGGGAATGGTGGGCCACTGGAAGAGCAAGCAGCGTAGTTCTGTATCGCCAAACGAGCGACACTAGTTGAAGCCCTAAAGTTTCGGCATGCGTACAGCAGCAGCTGTGATAAGCCTGTCAAGAGTAATTAACTCTCCTTAACGTTCAAAAATTATGGGGCTTATACGCGCCAAAACCACTATCTGTATTATGAGGCACGTCAAAGTGAGGGATTCCGCAATAATTTGGACCACCTGGGATTCCTTAGCGCGTACCTAAATCTAAGTACACGGGTGTTTTAGCATTTCACCCCCACAGGGTCACTAACTGTCCCGAGCGCATTCCACGGACTATGGATGACTGCAATATAATTAGGAATTAAATTTGTCAGTGCAGCGCTACATCTCGCACGTTATAAGGATCATCGAGAAAAACACGAAAACGCGTCATAAAATAGTTATTCACAATGTGGAAAAAGCAAGCATTATTTTATCTGTGACAAACATGTATCAACGCTTAATTTAAGACGGCGGCAAGCTCACAGTATACTTTTCGAGCGCGTCGCGCAAACGTGACATGCCCATACAAAGGGCATTTGGGGGTAACAATTCTCAGAAATAAGGCACTTTCGTGCGGTACTCACTTTTTTTATTGCGATAGCAATTATATGGACACTTCAACCGGATTTCTGCCGTCGGCGTCGCCGTCGCCGTAGCCGTCGCCGTCGTCGTCGCCGTCGCCGTGAGGTTCCGTATAGATAAAATCTTCACCGCGCGCCGTATGCCCGAGCGCAAGCGTGCTGGGACGCACGCTATCACGGAGAGCGAACGCACTCAATCCCCCACGCGCAAGCAACGAAGCGGGAAGCCAGCGCCGGAGGGAGCGGGGGGGGGGCACTTCTACTGTGCCAACAACCGCGCTCGTCGCTCGGCCGCACGGTCTCTTATCTCTCCCGCGCGCAAGCAAGGAAGCGGGAAGCCAGCGCCGGAGGAAGCGGGGGGGGGGGGGGGGGGGCGCACTTTTCTTCTGCCAACAACCGCGCTCGTCGCTCGCCGCACCGTCTCTTATCTCCACACGGCTCTGACCTTTATGAGCCGTGCATTCGCGGCTCAGTTCCTGTTGAAGCGATAGACCGCACGTACCTTCGCCCGCAGCGGCGTATGCTTGCTGCCAGCGTTTTGACAGTCGTTGTCTGCAGTCATTCAGTGTGATCTCTTCATGTTTGTGCGCGCTCACACCACGCTTGTTCATTCAGTTAGTAATAGTCGGGCCACATTTTCCAACGCACGCTACACATGTAATGCTGCCCGGATCGGCAGTGCAGCGCTACAGGTGTGTCCCTTCGCACGCGCGCTGCCCACGGGAAGCGCTTCTCATCAACACCATCGTTTCACACGCGCCTTCTCGTGGTCATCGAGTCTCTCTTCATGTCGGTCTACTTACGCCGCAGCACACCTGCTTACTTAATCAGCTCATGTTTACTCCAATTCATACTGTTACCAAAGCCGCTCACCTTACTTCGTATGACATTGCTGTGTTGCTATCGCATTCATTGCTTCGCCCTTAGGGCGAAACTGTGACATTTTTTTTCTTTTTTTTTCCGTATCGACGAGGCAGGATCCGCTTTCCGAGTCAAAGAAGCGACGCCGCGTACTCCGAGGGTCAGCAAGGGTCCTTGGTTAACGCATCGAAGACACAAAATGCCACACAAATGCGGCACGCTCGGCCAGTTTTCAAAGTCGAAAACAGGCGCGAACCGACTTGCCCGAACAACCGGCGCCGCTTCCCGCCGTGAAAAAATGTGAAACGGAAAAGATTGAAAGGACGGTCGCAAGAGAGAACGGCAAAAGGAGGTTGAGCTCACGCGACCAAACCAACGCCCTCGCTCACGGCTTTCGTCACGTGATAGTTGGAGGCGCCGAGAGAGAGTGGTTGTGAAGAGGAAGAGGCGCTATGCAGCCAGGGCCGCCGGGCATGGGGGAGGTAGAAAATTCCAATCTCTTCCTCCTTCCATGTCTGCCAGTCGCGGCGCCGTTAGCCTTTCGTTTGCACGGAGAAAGGAAACTCCGGAAACGCGCTCGAGCAGAGCGCTCGCACTGAAATGCGGAATGCTTGCAGCGTTAGCTCCGGATACTTAGGAATGGTGAAATCGACATTCTCGGCAATCGCTACACCGATTTCGATGACGTTTCTAGCATTTAAAATAAAATGTAAAATAATGTATGGGCTGGAAGCAGATGTTGATTTAATGTCGGCGCTGTCTTTCGAAAGAGTCTCGAAAATTGGAAAGCATCACGTTTACAACTCTGCGACATAGCAATACTAAACGATATCGCAATTTTGTAATGTGCACCTAATAACACGTCCAAAGCAGACAAAATAGATGGAGTATACGCGGCTCTAAAAGATACCGCTAATTATCGAATGTGCCTTTTTTTGCAATGTCCTTGTAAGCGTTGTGATAAGTACACGTGGACTGCAAACTTATTGCTAAAGCCAGCTTGCCCGCTTTAAGCGCTCCGATCTTGGTAGACGCTTGCATAATACCCCCGCCACGCATCGGCTGTATATGGCTGCACTGATCATGAGCTGCGGACCAACCGTGCTCGGGCCTGGTAACTGCAATATCGGTCTTGTTACATATTGTTACCAATTGGTTAACTTAGCGCTTCTATGTATGTGACAAATATTCCAAGTAAATATACAAAGTAGGGTCATTCAAAACATTTCAAAGAGGTCGCAAATAAACTTTGCAGTATTAAAATTCCAGGAACGCTTACTATAATATGTGGTGCACTTCTAAAATCGCCGTGCTGTGGTTGCAAATAATTGGGCAAAAGAAACACGTCTAGGTGAAATGCCATGCTATACTGCTCTCCCCCCAAAGTACACATAATTATTTATACCGCCAATTTTAGCTATAGCTTTTGAGCGTATATAGGTATTTAATTTGAAAGAGCGATGAAATGAACGATTCAGTCTCACAACTTCGGAGTACACGACGGTGAAAAGCGTTATAAGGAATTGATGAACTTGCGATACTATAGTTTTTACTACATGAATGAACAGCTGACAGCGGAATTGTGATGCAGCTCAATGTGCAGATTTCGGTAGGAGCGAAAAACTGTCAAATAACGCGCTGGCGTGGAGGTTGAACTAGCATCGTGCGAAAAACGCCGATTGCGACCGCCTGCAGAAAACCGCGCAGGTAATAACTCGAGCGATCTTCTGCCACAAAAATATATAATCGGACTCACCTATTCATCTATCTGAAATTAACGCTCACACTAAATTTGCGTAGCTGCTCAGCGTAGGCACACGTTTTCCGTTACCCGCCACGGTAGCTAAGTGGCTATAGCATCGCGCTCCTGAGCTCGAGATCGCGGGTACGATAGGATCGAAACCCAACAACGATCGTGTACTTAGATTGATGTGTATCTTAAAGATCCCAGGTGGTCAGAATTAATCCGGAGTCTCCACCTACGGTATGCTTGATAGTTTAGGCACGTACAACCGTTGGATTTATTTTTCACTTTTTCTGTTTTCTCAATTAACGTGGTTAAAGGCCTTGGGTCTTGCATGTATGCTGCCTTGAATCTAGCATATTTTTTTTTTACGTTTGCATCATGTTTTTTTTCTTCATGAAATACGTATAGACGCTACGACTGGACCTACAGTGCAACGACACATGTGCAGCTAATGTAAATGTACACCTTACAGGATGGTAAAATGACAGACCAAAAGAAAGGCAGTGCATGTGCACGTTTTTAAGTACCGGCTGTGTGACCAGTATGGGTGCTAGATATCTAACAACCGTATAAAGCTGCGGAAAGAACTGAAATGCATATTTTATACATATATCTGGATAAGGATCCGCACAGGTATCTTCCAGACGTTTTTACAAAACGTTTTCTAGCCGTCTTAGCAAGATGATAGCTTAAAACAACTTCACAAGACGCCTTCAAGCCATCCTTCGCAAGACGTCTTCATAACGTACATATAAAGACGTCTTGTAGCCGTCTTGAATAGTTGTAGACGTTCTAGTTCATTTTGGCTGGTCCAAGACGGCTACAAAACGTCTTGTGTTCAGTGGGTAAGGTTGAATTATTGTATCCCCTAGAGGCTAGAGTCTGTAAACGAGTACGTTTATCTAGGTCAATTACTCACAGGGGACCCTGATCATCAGAAGAAAATTTACAGGAGAATAAAATTGGGTTGGAGTCCATATGGCAGGCGTTACCAAATCCTGACTGGGAGCTTACGACTGTCGTTGAAAAGAAAAGTGTACAATCATTGCATTCTACCGGTGCTAACATACGGGGCAAAAACTGGGAGGCTAACAAAGAAGCTCGAGAACAAGTTAAGGACCGCACAAAAAGCGATGGAGCGAAAAATGTTAGGCCTCACGTTAAGAGACAGGAAGAGAGCGGTGTGGATCAGAGAACAAACGGGGATAGCCGATATTCTAGTTCACATTAAGAGAAAAAAATGGAACTGGGCAGGTCATGTAATGTGTAGGATGGATAACCAGTGGACCATTAGACTTACAGAATGGATACCAAGAGAAGGGAAGTGCAGTCGAGGACGGCAGGCAGGAAACTAGGTGAGGTTATGAAGTCGGGAAACTTGCAGGCACAAGTTGGAATCAGCTAGCGCAAGACAGGGTTAATTAGAGATCATAGGGAGAGGCATTCGTCCTGCACTGGGCACAAAATATAGGCTGATGATAATCATGAGGATGAGGATGATTCTATCCCCTTCGCGAAAAATATTGCCGTCTAGTTCCACAGTTTTATTCTAACGAAAAAATGTGTACAACAACTCAATGGCAAAATGCAGTTCTCCTTCTCCAATCTTCTTCAGTTAGAGTCGAGCACGTGAGTAGGAGGTGGAGAGGTTTGCCTGGGTCCCATGAGGAAGCCCTCAAAGTAATTTGTCCAATAATATATTTATCTGTGTATTGATGACGCAGCAAAACAACCAATGCTCAATTCGCCAGTTTTGCTGTAAGGAAGAAGGTTCATAAACGTCATCTATCTCTGAAACCTTTCTTGAAAGTTATTCTGGCCGTATATTTTGGGGAATTGTTGTCGTATTGAAGATAACGTAATGAACGTATTTTATCCTTACATTTCTTTTTTTTTCTACCTTTCTGTTTTTGTATCTTTCACTACACTGCTTTTTTACTATTTCCATGCCAGCCAGACCTTTTATTAAGTATAAAATAAATAATAATAGTTGGTTATATTGGTTAGCAAGCACAGGCGAGCCCATTTATTTGTAATCCGGATAACTTATTGACTCCACCAGAATGGCTATCAGCTGCTTTAAATGCTGCGTCTGTTATTAGTACTCGTGCCTGCTAATAGAGAACACGATGATGTCACGAGCTAATGAGACCCGAGTCACGAGACTGTGTCATCAAGAGGAGAACAAGGTGACGGACTGAAGTGCTTATCCCTATAGTTGAAGGCCTTCGCTTGCCCCTACGCGGAGCCTACTCCACTTTAACCGAGGGCCCTGATTTTCCCTTAGCTCATATCACTGTATGTTTCTAAACGCACAAGCATTTCCTTGAAAGCTTTGTGGGAAGCGTCGGAGCGTTGTCGACTTAGTATACAGGGTGTCCCAACTATCATGCACCAAACTTTAAAAAATATGCAAATGTAACGTAGCTGGACAGAACCAAGGTAATGTTATTTGCCGTCGCTTGGAGACACTCAGATTATTTTTTTGCATTCCACCTAATTACGTAATTAGTCTTAATTAATGAATGAACTTCTCAACTATTATAATTAGATTAAAAGTGCCAATGCGAAAATTGTACATCTTTCTGTTGCTCAATACGGGATATACATAAAAGTATTTTTCAGAGCGCGAAAGACGCCCCTGGATATACGCAATACTGCCGCGCGACTGGCCGCTCGAGGCACTTAGCGTGCATGCGCGGGCTTCTTTCCCGCTCTGAAAAATACTTAGATCTATAGCCCGTATTGAGCAACAGAAAGATGTATAGGGAGTATTCCATGTTGCTCTACAATTTTCTCATTGACACTTTAATTCTAAGTATCATATAATATTTGACAAGCTGATTAATTAATTAAGACTAATTATGTAATTACGCGGAATGAAAAAAAATGATCCGAGTATCCCCAAGCGACGGCAAACAACGTTCTGCCCAGCTACGTGGCATTTGCACATTTTCAAATCTTGGTGCATGATAGTTGGAAAACCCTGTGTATCAAACTCGATGCATCCGTTGGCCCATTCAATATACGGAACTAAACTCAGCGTAGTGGGCCCCGTGTTAAGTGAGCTTTTCCTCAGCACGTATGTCGCCCTGGCGCGGGGTTCTGTCGCCACAATTACACCTAACTATAGTAAACTTGTTTCATAGGTGAATGGCTATCAATGGCTGAGCCCTTGCACTGTAGTGAGATGGCGAGTTACGCCAGAAATGTGTACTAACTATAATGATAAGCTGGTTATCATCGAAAATAAAGCATTGGAGTATTATACATGCTGTGTAGATGGATCTGTCGTTCAAGCATGCAGTCCACCACACAGCCGCCCCCCCCCCCCCCCTCCGCCTCTCCTCTTCCCTCCTTCTTTTTAAAGGGACACTAAAGCAAAACCATAAGTCAACTTAGACTGATAAAGTATTCTTCGAAAACTCCGCTGTCGTTAATTACACTGCAATAGGTCAATTATTAGAAGAGAAAATTAAGCTCAAAGTTACTCTTTTTGCATTTTGCGCGTGAACTCCAACGTCAGCACTTCAGTGTGACGTCACGACTTCTAAAGTAATTTTTCGTCTTTGGGCCACGTTGGCTCAGTAAAAGTTCGCGAAACTTGCTATATTCAGTCTCGGGCTCCTTGAGAACACGATGTAGTCAATCTTGACTGCTAAATAATTAACTGAGACCTAGAAGACGCTGTCAAAATCTATGACGTCACGGAGAGCTGGTGCGGGAACTTCAAGGTGGCGTCACCACTCGCCTCTGTGTTTTTCGTTTCTTTTTGGCTCAACACGCGGCTCCTCGCAATAAGAGTCGTGTTTTCGGTATTGTAGGAGGGTAATCTACTGATACAGAAGAAATTACTTTTCCATTTAGTGTCGCTTTAAAATTAAATTATGGGGTTTTACGTGCCAAAACCACGATCTGATTATGAGGCACGCCGTAGTGAGGGACTCCGGGATAATTTCGACCGCCTGGGGTTCTTTAACGTGCAACTAAATCTAAGTAAGCGGGTGTTTTCGCATTTCGCCCCCCATCGAAATGCAGCCGCCGTGGCCGGGATTCGACCCCGCGTCCTCGTGCTCAGCAGCCCCACAACATAGCCACTGAGCAACCTCGGCGGGCCTTCTTGTGTGGAAGCATCGAAAAACGAGTAACAGCGCAAGACACAGGACATAAGAAGGAAATGGACAAAGCGCTCATTATTGACTCATTGCCCCCCGGTCTTTTCTAGACGCAGGATGTTGGAAGACAGTGCTTTGTCCATGTCCTTCTTATGTCCTGTGTTTTGCGCTGTTACTGTTTTCTTTTTTTTTTTTGATGTAACGTGTACCAACTGGCGGAAGTTAGCACTTTATTGTGTGGAAGGCATGGGCACAGGTACGTAAAACCCCAGGAAGAAGAAGATTGTATTTACATATTGGCTATTTGAATTGGTTTCAGCAAATTTAAGCGGCATTTCTGGTTCCAGATAGTCCTCGATCAGACGCGCAACCGCATAAATAGACTGCATCATTATATTTCCGCAAAAACTGGAGTTTTTGAACAAGGAAACTGTCCTGTCGCAAAGCATAAAACTTCTTTCGCAGGAATTCGCAGAATATCTTCACGGGCACCTACCTCTCGCAAGAAATCCCGCAAGGGATTTACGAGAGGCCTAATAGGGGTTTAAGAACAACCAAACAAGTAATCTTTTTCCATCGTGCGCACTTTACGAATTGGCCCCGTCACGCCTACTCATTACCGTTATTTTCATTTTTTATCTGGCGATCTTGTTTTCATCCAGTGCCGCGCACAGGAGGTGAACGCCGTAGAACTGCAGATACTATCTGCGTAACCAGCGAATTATCTACCGTAGCCGCAACCTTCGGCACACACGAATCCGCTTTGGACAAAACGCTGCGCTGCGGCACTGCAGGAAACATAACTGTGTTGTTATCCGGATGAATAATCGCCGCCTCGTCACGTCTCATTATCGACTCCTTTTTTTCCCCAGTCTTCCCTAGACGGGTAATGTGCGAAGACATGCCATACCATGGTTTATCGTTGGTGCGGGGTGATCTGAACGCCCCCTCGATTGCTGGGAATACAAAGTGCTCGCGGTCGGCACCCTGGATAATACGCGACCTTTGTTGTGTTTTGGGGGGGTTCTTCGTCTGCTGCTCTCTCTCTCTCTCTCTGTGTTTCTGATGGAACGAATCCTCTCCGCACTACGTGCACTGGTTAAAGTCGTCACACTTTTAGGACGCAGTCCACGCATCCTTGCGGGTGCTCGTCTACGGATGGGGGAACTTGACAGCTCTACGCAGCGCATCCCGTCCCGTCTGGGAATGTGCAGAAAACCTGCACGCGGCGTTCATTTGATCGTATCGTCTTGTGAAGCGCGTGCCCAACGGGCGCGTGACCTTTTCTTGCACCTTCGAACCCCCTTTTGGGCTCAAGGGGATTAACACATGCTTTTTTTTCTATTTCTTTTTTAACGTGCCGTACAAAACTGTCGCAGGGTGCGACATTGTTTGGAGAGCAGCCACGCCGTTGCCGTTCTTCGCAGCCGTGCAGTTTGGGGTGTGGAGAGCGCTTTCACTGCTGCTCGCACAGCCGCGGCGGGGAAAACACGGGCGACCCGTCAGGGAAGGAGGGAAGAGTGGTAGAGATTAACGTATCGTAGACTTGGGACACGAGCGCGCACGTTCAGCCCGATGGTCACGCGACAAATTGGTTCGTCTCAAGACGAGCTGTCAGGGCGAGAGCGTGCGCAAAACGGAGACAGATGTAACAAAGGATAAAGGCGGGGGTGTTAAGCGGAACGGGAAATTTGGTTTGCAACCCTGAAATAGTTGGGGATTAGTGAAGGGGAAGTAGAAAGATAAGATCGAATTGGACACCTAGAGAAAGAGAGTGAAAATGATTACTGAAAGGCAGGGACGTTAACCAGGACTGAGCCCGGTTGGCTACCCAACACTGGGGGAAGGGAAAAGGGGAGAGAAAGATTAAGAGAAAAATAGAAAGTCCGCTGTGGATATCGCCGACGTAGCAACAGATCACTGCATATATCTCTATATCACTGACGATCGCTTAGTCCGGATCCACAGAGGGTCACTCAATCCGGTAGTTTTCAAAAATAACCCAGCATCGGTTGCATTCTCTAGATCTATCTATGCAACTGTGGCTGTTAGCAGGACTTCCGCGAAGTGAAGAAACAATGTTGTGCCGCTTACGCTTGGGTGTTGCATTCATCAATGCATACACGTGTTTGATTGGAATGGCTGACCACGCTGAGTGCAATGCCTGCGGTGTCGAGGAGACCATCGAACACCTACTGTGCTCCTGCCCATCATTTTAAAGTGAAAGACATGACCTGTGCACAGCTCTAAATCAGCTGGATAAAAAACCATTGACCTTGAACAAGACCTTGGGACCATGGCCTCAAATATCGCAGCTACAAAAGGCCACAAAAGCGTTGCTGGACACCGAGCAGTGCACATAATCACGGCGCATAATCACAACGAAGCATCACAATTAGCACCAATTAATGGTATAGCCACTCGTGCAGATGGTTTCCTGTTGTTAAGAATTGCAGCAATGCCTGCGTCGCCCTGTGAAGCGATGGCTTAGGAGGTCATAATACCAATAGGATTTGTTCTCACAATGGTGCCAGTCATCAACGCCAGCCATATCGCAGTTGTGAACGATCGCCTCTATACACTATCACACGGACAAGAACACGAAGCATGTTTAAGAGTCTCCTCGCGACCAGAGTAATAATCACACGCTACTCTGTCAGCCAATACGGGAGGCAGAAGGCATTGTAAAGGCTACTTCTATAGTCATGGCCGACAAAGCAGATTAGCCTTGCGTCTCCAGAGTTCAGACGGAATGTGAAAGCGGAGCGACTCGATTGAACATTTACAACTCGCCGCGAATATTTCGGGTGGCGCTTCGCGCACAACTCCCTCTCCTTTCTCTATCAGGCCTTCACTCCTCAAGCTCTTTCAAAGCATGTGTCTGATCTGAAACAGCGCCACGACCTGGTTCATTCATTTCACCAGTGGCGACTTCCTAAAGCGCTCCACACACACACACACACACACACCTGTTGGCAAAGTGGAGCTTCCAAGTGTGGAAGGTCGCGCTGCCGGCGGTCGTCCAAGCTATAGGATTCGAAGCAAGCCGCGGTTTCATCTACGTCGGAAGCGGCGACGCTTCGGCGCCCTTGCATGCTCCCGGAAATGGCACCGTCCGTGAGCAATCTTTTCCATCTCGGGAAGCGACAGCACCGACATCAAGTTCTGTAGCATAATTTTCGTACAAGTGCATTGTGTTTGTTTTGTATATTATATGAAGAAGACGTCGCAACCTTCCCACAACCAGCTGCATACCAGTCAGCGCACGCCACACGGGGGGTTCCAGAAGCACGTCGCGTGGTACGATGACCGCTCGTCGGTCTTATCGGTGCGGAGCGGGAAAGTGCGACAGCCGCCCCTTGGTTACCCCCCTTGTCTCGGTCCATCATCCACCCTCCACACCAAATGGACCCCGCGAACCGCGTAGGTGACAACTTTTGACCACTTCAGGAGCTCCAAAACGTTCCCTAATCTGCCATTTGAGCGGCAAACGCAAAACTTCGCTGCATTGTTTGCCTCAGCTTCAAACGGGGATTGCTCCCCCCCCCCCCGGCTCCATTAGCAGTGCCGCTTGTCGGACCCCCGCGAAGAGGGGCCAGCGCCACCTGCACAACATAAACGGGCTCTTCCTTGGTCGATGTTCCTTTCTGCTTATTATTTTTGCCCGGATTTTGCATACATTTCAATGTCCCTTCCCCCTCACCCCGAAAGAAGGAGGAAGGGAGGTGTAGAAAAGGGATTAAAACCATGAGTTTGGTGCAGTGTTCTTTGGGTAGAAAAGGACAGAAAGGCGTAAATGAGCTACTCTTTGGCGTGACGGTGGAGGGCGGTGATGCTGCAGGGGCGGCTAATCTGGCATGCCTGGCTCGCAATTGTTCCACCTGCCCATCTCTCTCGTGCTATCAGAAGGGGAGTGTGATGACAGGTTCTTTCGTTTAAGGGTTTCAGATGATTCATGAGGCGAAGCCTCCCAGAACCCAATCGAGGACAAAGCCGTTTGTGGAACGCACACACAAAACGTTTAATGTAACTAGAACGAGAAAAAAAACCCATAAAATAAACACTCAAAAAGAACTCATAATACAACACACATGTGGCTAGAACGCTTAATGATATCGGGCAAGTTAGGGCAGGCTGCGGGTGTGGGTACGCACTGCAGTCTCGACGCGGTGAAGCGGAGACGAGACGACGAGAGAAGTGGCGTCGATCTCACCAAAGGTCGGTGTATACGATCGTTGACCGGGCTAACAGAGCGTAGCAGCTCTGGCGTGGAGAGAGAAGTCAGGCGGCTCGGCAGCACGGGCAGACCGCGGCAGCGTTCTGGCCGGGCAGCTGGTTGTGGAAGTCGGGCCCGTAGCCCGACAGCTCACGTTCTGCCCACGGGCACAGACGCTCGCCGGCCTCGGGCAGCAGTAGACGATCAGGCAGAGTGGCGACGCCCAGGCAGGCAGACAGCTTGGCGACACGGGAATACGGCGGCGGCGTTCTGGCCGGGCAGCTGGTCATGGAACTCGGGCCCGTAGCCCGACAGCTCTCGTTCTGCCCACGGGCGCAGACGCTCACCGGCCTCGGGCAGCAGTTCCCGAACGGATGGAGTAGCGAAGCCCAGGAATGGGTTGGCAGGAGGCCCCGGCCGGGTGAAGTCCTGGTGGCTCGGGTCCGGAACCCGACGGCCGTCTTCAACCCCCGATCCGGTGGCCGACCTTCTCCTGGTGCCCCTTCTGGAACTCTTCCCCCTTCCGTCTGCCAGCGTGCCTCCTTTTTCTGCTGCTCTGGTCGATTCGTCAATTTCTCATTGGCTGCTCGAGGCTCCGTGTTCCTTTGTGATTGGATTGGCTTTCTTTTGTTGTTCTCCTTGTGCCGCGTGTTCACGTGCTGGCCGCTCTTCGGCGTCGTCGTTTTCCATCAGCATGGAATTCGCCTCGGCGCGCGCACTACTTGTCGTCTGCTCCTTGTCTCCAACCACCGCACCGCGTCGCGCACCACACATATCACCGTCGCGCACTACACATCACATAAGCCCCTTTTTGGGACAAGTTTTTCCACAGGAAAAAGTGCCGCTAGTGCGCGACAAGTTCACACAGCTGTCACCTAAAGTTCACTTAATCTTGGTTCAAACACATAGCACTTTCATGTCCCAAAGAAGGTTCACAGGGCATAACATTCATGAGTTTCTGTAACACAGGCCCAAACAAAATAGCAATACACTTTAATGTTTCTATTTGGTCCAGGGTCAAAATCTTGAGAGGGCAACCGGCTATTTATCAGCTACTTAAGTGATCCAGTCCCAGATGAGACGAACCGCGTCTCTTTTGCGTTTGGGACGACCGCCCTGGAACCACCCTGTTCAGTCTTGGAAGTGCGTCCCTGTGATATCCTGATTTACCTGACTGAGTGGCTTCATTGGTTCGAAAGTCACAGACTGGGAGTGCCTGGCATGAAACGAAATGTGTGCTGCATACGTGCACTGAGACACATATCTCGCAAAGACCACTTCAGCCATGCTGACGTGTCGCTTCGACTGGTTGCACAAGCATTCACTCAGCATCCCTGCTGAAATGCTTTCTGCTTCAGCCGACACCAGAGAAGACCGATCCGCCCCGTCACCATTCACTGATGAATCCGTAGGCGATGCATCGTCGTTACACTCTCCCAGATAAGCTTCCGACATTTCCGTAGCGCGCCCTCGGGATGGAATAAACCATGATTTGTCGAACATCCCCCCTGGCATGCAATCCTGCACACTTCCCATGAGCGCGTTCTTAGTATACGCTGCCCTGCCATGCGGATTTTCTCTCGATTCATTTGTTTGATCCTTTGCATTCGTTGTCTTTCTACTGACTACTTCTGCACTAGTACAGTTGCTGAAAACATATGTACTCATGTACATTTTGCATTGGCCTATGTGGCCTTCGAGGTTGCAGGTAGGCGAACTTATCCTCATTTGAGGTGAGCTATTCGAGTGGTCCTCAAACCTATTGAGGCCACTTATCACCACCGCAAGTGGTACACCGGAAGAGTGGGGGAGCATTTCATCGCTCACCTTGCACTCTTCGAGATCATTGGCTTTGCAAGCCTTTGCCCAACCAGTCGCAGTGTTGCCAGGTCCGACGCGGCGGCGTAGCCAAAAGCTGGAGAAGTTGTAGCCCAAACGTAGCCAAACAGAAAAAAGTGCAAAATATTTCGTAGCCAAATATAGCAATTGTTATTTTCAATTTTATTTGTGCATACATTTTCACATTCGACAATGCCAATCCTTTTTTGCACAACCCGTCGTAACAAAATGTCCGTGCTGCCGTGACGGTCGGCTCTTTACATCAACAACAGCGACATCGTGCTTGCACAGAACACTTTTTGTTGGCCCCGGTAGCTCTCCAGTGAATCGCTGCAGAGGGCGAAATCAATGCTTTTATTTTATGACACTGCAGATAGTACTGAGTTATTCTTTTTAGATATTATTTTTAGTTATTTAGAGTAATATTAACTACGAACTCTGCTTTTTAGCTGTCGTGAACACAAAATAATGTTCAGCGTCATCGATCTCACGTTATATCTGCCTATGGCGTAGAAGTTCAGCTGTCCAGCGATATGCGACGGCGACGTGCTCACGGCCACTTTTTTGGTGAGCTAAAACAAGTGTTTCGCGCTATGATATCTCCCGTTATTTGTCTCATCGTCCTATCTTGTTTTCTCATTTTCTTGTTTTTGTTTGCCAATTAGCGTGGACCGGGTCAGCTGGGACACACACTACTTATATAGTGTCAATTTAAATTAACCTGGCCGCCATCTTAGGTCTCTAGCACGCCAAGAACATGCGTTAAGAAAAGGGACAGGCAACAGATGCCACTCACTGTCTGAATCGGTGTAAGCGTAGCTTTAAAAGATTACTACGCAAACCGGCACACTAGTGTAAGAAGCGCACAGTCGTTTTCGGCGACGAGCACGTCCCGAACTAACTCGCTCGAAATGGTAAAAGCCGCGACGGCGTACAAACAGCAATGGTAAACAACAAATTGATAACAGTGCTAATGCTGTGAAAACCGGTTACTGTCAAAAAGCAAACGGTATTGATTGCTAATAAAGTTTTAGAATAGGGGCCCCTAAAGTTTGGGGCCCCAAAGAGCTTTGCCGGTGTTAGCGTTGGGGCATGCAGGAATGACGAGTTTTGGAATAGGCGTTTTGCGTTTGCGGATAGCGTGTTGCGTTTGCATGCAGCGCCACTAAGGCGTCAAAGAAAAGCTGTTCTAAATATTAAAATAAAATGTACAATTTTATGATAAGAAAAGTAATTGAGAATTTCGTGTTTTCGCCTTTAATTACAAGTTAGAACTTATTCTATTAGCAGCATGCAACTTCTTGCGCTTAGTTTTGAGTAACCAACTTTACGCACCTTCACCCAGCCAAGTCAATCCGTGATAGGCCTACGAGCCATGAAATCGGCAATTGAATTCGGAATCAGCGGCGTATAATGATCAATCTTCATTACACATGTTAGTTGAGAGAAAGCGATAACCGCAATCACTTCTTTTAGCTTACGAACTTCACGCACTACCACGAATCGAGCCCAGTTTTGTGCTAAATTAGAGCCGTCGCTTCGATGGGAGCCACCATGTTTGTTGACGAAAGCTTTTGGGGCAGCTTTTTGGGCTCCCGCTAAATCGATGAAATAGCGTGCCCGACGCAAAACCCAAACACAGTTTCCGCGTTGCGCATGCGCAGTGTCTTCGACGCTATTTCTTTGAGGCCCCTATTCTAAAGCTCTAATAATTGCAGGGTTTTACGTGCCAAAACCACGATATGATTGGGAGACATGACGCAGCGGGGGACTCCGGATTAATTTTAGCCACCTCAGTTTCTTTAACGTGCACCTAAGTACATGGGTGTTCCTGCATTTCGGCTTGATCGAAATGCGGCCGCCGTGGCCAGAAATCAAACCCACGTCTTCGAGCCAGCAGCACGACACCTCACAAGTTAAGCTAACACGGTGGGGGAAGTTCATGTGACGTGGTGCACTGATGTCATCGTGGCAAACATCTTTCGATATTAGCAGAATGAGTATCTGAATCCATGACGTTAGGGCAAACCATCTAGAAGTAAAAGCACCAGAACCCACCTTTGGCTCGGGGTCTTGCTCCCATTCTTTTTTATACGTTCTCGCATACTTGGCCCACTTCCCCATGTTTGAATTCTCCTCTCTGAGGAGGATCCGATCTCACGTACAACCTATCGAAATGAATCTCGAATCTAAGCACGAAGAAAAATTCCTCTAGCAGGAAAATGAAAATGGCAGTAAAGCTTCACTCCAGAAACGTGGAGTAGGTCGAAAGCTCTGTCCGGCACGATACTTCATCCGGAAGACATGGCCATGAACATACTGGAGCGTGTCATCCACACGTGCTTCCCTTCTTTCATGTCGGCGCCAGGATCGCCCCACGGCCCCGACCCACTGCTCTCCCTTCCTGAACATAGCCATGTTAGTAGAGTATACTGTGAAAAACCCACTACTCCCAGGTTCATCCCGATGCCCGGAGATCGGGCGCTGAACGGTCAAGCAGGGTGTAAATTTAGGTGCATCAAAGATCCAAGCCACCGGCTCCGACAACGGCGCAGAGGGGGAAGGAAAGGCGGGGGGGGAGGGGGGTCATATCGCGCACACGCGCACGCACAGCCACGCGGCCGGCTCAACCAGCGATAACACAGCCTTCGAGATTTGCTTCTACCCGATCAGAGCCACCTCTGGAGCATGAATTAGGGCGCCACCTTTCGCGCAAACACAGCCAAGTCAGAGATTTTCAGTAGCCCAAATATAGCCACATAGCCAACTCGTCCAAGTCGACGCCAAAAATTTTTTTCCGTAGCCCAATTTGGCTATATATAACGAAACCTGGCGACACTGACCAGTCGGTCTTTCTAGAGGCATCTGCGCCTCTTTATGCGATGTGCTTTCAACTGCATTGGTTCGCAAGCGTACCCCTTTGCTGGTGGTGTCCTCTTCGAGGTCACTGCCAATGCGCACCGTTACCCAGTCCGTTGGGCTTTTTGAAGGCATCTGAGCCTCTCTATCCAATGTGCTTTTATTAGCACAGATGCGCATGGGTGCCTCGATTTCATTGGCAGCTGCCTGCTCCCTGCTCTCCGAGCTATCCTCAGCCTCCTTGAGGTTAATGTCAAAACCTAGCTTGGCCCGTTCTTTGTTTACTTCTCGGCTGCCCTCTGGTTGCGTGCCTTTTCCTGACAGAAGACTGCGACGGCGTTCGGGGCAATCAATAGTCAAAGATTGTGAGCTGCTGAGTCTGGAGCCCGCGTCAAACGCTTGCTCAATAGAGCTTGCATACGACTCCAACTCGCAAATCTCTCTCGGTGAGCGTGCCTTTTCAGCCTCCGCGACCCTGAGACGCAACTGCAAAACACGTGCCTCGCGCACAATCTGTTCTCTTTTCGCTTCTCGCGCTCGCGCCTGCCGCTCGGCGAACCACGTTTTTAGCTCTCCTCCCTCAAGCCCTATGCGTTCCGCTAAAGCTAACAGCTCTCGCGTGCTAGCCATGTTTTTAAACTGTTCGAATTACCAAGAGAATCCAAACAAACGACTTTGTCCTGTCGCGGACGCCAATTTGTGATGACAGGTTCTGTCGTTTAAGGGTTTCAGATGGTTCTCTGATGCGAAGCCTCCCAGAACCCAATCGAGGACAAAGCCGTTTGTGGAACGCACACACAAAACGTTTAATGTAACTAGAACGAGAAAAAAACCCATAAAATAAACACTCAAAAAGAACGCATAATACAACACACATGTGGCTAGAGCGCTTAATGATATCGGGCAAGTTCGGGCAGGCTGCGGGTGTGAGTACGCACTACAGTCTCGACGCGGTGAAGCGGAGACGAGACGACGAGAGAAGTGGCGTCGATCTCACCAAAGGTCGGTGTATACGATCGTTGACCGGGCTAACAGAGCGTAGCAGCTCTGGCGTGGAGAGAGGAGTCAAGCGGCTCGGCAGCACGGGCAGACGGCGGCGGCGTTCTGGCCGGGAAGCTGGTTGTGGAAGTCGGGCCCGTAGCCCGACAGCTCACGTTCTGCCCACGGGCACAGACGCTCGCCGGCCTCGGGCAGCAGTAGACGATCGGGCAGAGTGGCGACGCCCAGGAAGGCAGACGGCTTGGCGACAGGGGCAGATGGCGGCGGCGTTCTGGCCGGGCAGCTGGTCATGGAACTCGGGCCCGTAGCCCGACAGCTCTCGTCCTGCCCACGGGCGCAGACGCTCACCGGCCTCGGGCAGCAGTTCCCGAACGGATGGAGTAGCGACGCCCAGGAATGGGTTGGCAGGAGGCCCCGGCCGGGTGAAGTCCTGGTGGCTCGGGTCCGGAACCCGACGGCCGTCTTCAACCCCCGATCCGGTGGCCGACCTTCTCCTAGTGCCCCTTCTGGAACTCTTCCCCTTTCCGTCTGCCAGCGTGCCTCCTTTTTCTGCTGCTCTGGTCGATTCGTCGATTTCTCATTGGCTGCTCGAGGCTCCGTGTTCCTTTGTGATTGGATTGGCTTTCTTTTGTTGTTCTCCTTGTGCCACGTGTTCACGTGCTGGCCGCTCTTCGGCGTCGTCGTTTTCCATCAGCATGGAATTCGCCTCGGCGCGCGCACTACTTGTCGTCTGCTCCTTGTCTCCAACCACCGCACCCCGTCGCGCACCACACATATCACCGTCGCGCACTACACATCACAGGGAGAGAGCTAGTCGCAACACATACGCTCCCCTCCCCTGTCCCGTTTTCTTTCGCAACCACGCCCTGCGAATCACAGCTATCATTCCTTTCAGTATTTCAGCTTTTTAAAAAAGCAAATTTTTCTGCCCTTTTACTATTCACTCATGGTTCTTGTAGGCGGGGAGGAGGCTTGCACTAAAAGAAAAAGCCGAACCATAGCGCCTCGGCTAAGGCGCCCTCCGACAGCCGGCAAAAAGAACTAAGACGCCAAAAGGACGCCGAAAGTTCCACTATATCGACCTCAGAATGAAGCTTTCGACATTCCTTTCGCCGGCTTTTCATCCTAAGCGCCTGAGTGGGTACGTGCTGTTTCAGTATTGAAACAAAAACCACCTCAGGCTCGTTCCAAGAGCCCACCAGTTTTTTGTGTACACAGCCATCACGGTCAGAAAAAAAGTGACAAATCGCTGTTTTGCCGCTACGTGGGGGCCGGTCGGAAGTCACTTCGACACGGGCACCGTTGGATTATGTGGCACCAGACCGGCGACAGTGACTCGTCAACGGGGGAACAAAAGTGCTTCTTTCATCGTGTCTATCTTTAGATCAGAATTTATTTCTTTTACTTACAATCCAAGTTTTCTTTTGGTGGCCAGGATGAGTGGAAAGGTGACCAGGGTGACCCATTGGACGTACCAGTGAACGATCTGATGCAGAGGTGGTGGACGAGATAGTATTTATGAGTAGGAATGTGGGTGTGGACGTCGATTATGGGGACATAGATGAGCTTACTTTGGGACCAAAGAATCCGAGAACACCTGGCACTTCTTATGAGTTGTGAATGCGAAAGCATTAATGTTCATTTGAACGCCGCTGAGCTGTACTTCGAGTATTGCGCTCCGAAGAATGTTTTCGAGTTTTGCTGTGGTGTATGTAATCGAGTTTTGCGATGAAATTGGTGCGGGTTATTAATATTGTTTTTATAGTCTCTGCATTAGCATTTTTGATGTGGACCAGAATCACTTGAACGATATTGCTGAGAAATCAACGACGCCGCATGCCATCGACGTCCTGCGCGACGAGAGACGAAAGAAGCAGCAGCGGCCACCAACGGGGCATCGGCGCGACGCCGCGCGGCGTCACGTCACCCTACCTGCTCCGCCGAGGCGCGCTGGTGACGTAGAGTCGCGGCGATGGCCTCTCCACTAACGAAAAACTTTCTGTTTCTTCAACAGAAACTTTCTGTTTCTTCAACAGAAAGTTTATCGACAGGCGCTGTCTGTTGCTCACTGCGGAGTACAGCGAGTTCTTATGTAATCAGCTCCTTTTTGATGCGAAATCGTCAAATGACCCATTGAACGAAAAAGCCGGCGGCGTCTGTAGCAGTGAAACAGCACCTAAATTCCCATTGGCTGTGACGCAGGCTCGCGCTTGCTGGCTCGGGCGTCGATGGAGCAGAGCGGGCGAAACGGAACACCTGCTGTACAGTAGCGCTCCAGGTGTTGCGTTAGTGGAGAGTGTTTGTCAGAAGGCCTTCCTGAAGTCATCCGGAACCCCCATGAAAAGTTTGAAGACCGTGAGTGCATATTATTTTGCGCTTTTGGACTTTGAAGTTCTCCGGGGCGGCGCTGCCGTGTTAAGCCTGACGCCGCCGTACGTGGCAGCGAGGAGGTAGGCGAGGCGTTCCGCCGCCTTTGCCGCCGCTCACTCGCTTGCTACGGTTTCTCGACGCTCACTATGGCGCACATCGCTGGATCCCAGCCGGTCGCTTCTACTTCTACCGGAGGGAGTGGAGATGGTGCTGTTATTACAGCCCCACCCGCCCCCGGTGCTATTGTACAAGCTACCGCCGGGCCTTCGTCGCAAGAAACCACTGCCATGGACTTCCAAGACATCTCGGAAGATCGCCATGACGACTCTGCCATTATGGATGAGGACCTTTCGCAAGGGACGCCATCGGAATGTCCTTATTCCAATTGGTCTCTACACCTCAAGCGAAGAACGAAGAAGAAGCTCGCCAGAGGCGAGCAAGTACGCGTGGCAGGCAGGGTGATCTCTCCGGTATCACCCTCTTCAACCACCGCGTTTTCATCAACATCCTACGCAGCTGCAAGCGCTGGGGCATCAAAGAAGCCTTCTTTTAAGAAGAGGCGACGACTCCCCCCCCTGCCACGTAGCGACTTCAAAATCATCATCCGGCCCAAGAAAGGCCTTCAGGTGAAGAGCTTCACCAACCACCAAATCTCGAAAGCCGTCTCGGCCGCCTGCGGAGGAAAAGTTGACGATTCGCATTTCCTCGTGCGCTTGAGACCCGGTTCCAACATAATCATTGTTAGTACCCCAGATCAGGAGGTCGCCGATATTGCGCGCAAGATCACGCGGATTGTGTTAGGCGGCAACCTTTACGAAGTTAACTCTTACGTTGCGGCACCGGACGGAGTGGCCCGGGGCGTCATTCATGGAATCGACCCGGATACCCCGCCCGAGGAGCTTATGACCCACCTAAGGGTGAGGACTCAAGGCGTGGAAATCGTGCAAGCCCGCATGCTGGGAAAGACCAAGACGGCCGTGATCACGTTCAGCTCTCACGTAGTTCCACGATACGTCTACTACTACGGAGGGGAGACCGAGTGCCACCCCTACAAGCCCACAAAACAAATCTGCTACGTGTGCCAGCGCATGGGACACCGATCGGACGTTTGTCCTACCCCGAACATCAAGATATGTCTAGCTTGCGGGACGCACGACCCCACGGACGACCACGAGTGCTCGCTCAAGTGCGCAGTCTGCGGCGAAGCCCATGCCACGGGGTCTCGCGAGTGCACGCAAAGGCTGAAAAACAACAGTACTACCACCAAAAAGCATCCTCCGCCCGGAAGGTGGACGGAAGACTACGACAATGGTGGAGGAAGGACAAGGCGAAGCCACCTGCGGTGGTTCAGCTCGGAGTCGTCGGCGAGCCGTTCGAGGTCCCGGGCCCAGTCCAGGTCGAGGTCCCGGTCCAGGTCGAGGTCCCGGTCCAGGTCGCGATCCCAGTCCCAGTCCAGGTCCAGGTCCCGATACCGCTCGGAGTGGCCAAAGCCAGGAGAGAAGCAAGGGCAGCGGCCGCCTTCTACCTCGTCATGCACGTCTAAGCAGAAAAACCATTCGGGCAAGAAGAAACAAGCCAACAACAAGGTGAGCCGGAATCAGTCTAGTACCTCCTCCGCTCAAAATACCAGTGACAATAGTAACTGCTCCCCAGAATGTACGCGCATTAGGGAAGAAAATAAAAAACTCAAAGCTCAGGTTAATGACCTAAATCAACGCATGCAACGCTTAGAAGCGATGCTAAGCAAAACAAACAACAACACACAGGCAGGGCCGCAAAGCGGAACGAAAGGCTACCAGCCCACCATTTCCATTCCTCCCCCCTCAAGAACCACCACGCCCTCCTCGCTCCCTGGTGCTGTCTCGGCAGCAGCAGGCCTGTCAAGTGTAGTCACCCTCGAAAGCATTTATGCTACGATGCAGCAGATGCTTTACCAGATGGGCGAATTGAACAATAAAGTCAAGGAGAACACACTAAGCAGTGAAGACCTTGAAAGAAGAATACGCAAGGTTGAGTTTGGCTCGCGCAAGCGGGTTGACGACGAGAACAACAACACACGCGTCAAGGCTTACAGGCGCACAAACAATACGGGTGACGTCAGCGACGCCGACAACTGCGACGGCGGCGGCATGAACGTCAGCAATGGCTAACACCACGCGCAGCGCCCACGAACACCTCGAGATCTGGCAGTGGAATTGTCGCTCTTTCAACAAGAAGGCAAGTTCGCTCCAGCTCTTCATCCAAAACCACCCATACCCCCCCGACGTCATCTGCCTTCAAGAGGTCGGGAACCACCCCATCAAGCTACGGGGTTACTACGTAATTAGACACGTGGGATCACCAAAGGTTGCGGTTTTAGTTCACAAAACGGTGACGGCCGTGGGACAACATTATCAACATCATGACATTAACCACGTGCTAGTGGAAGTCCTCCCGCAAAAGAGGGGTAGACGTAGCACTTTCATCTTGAATTTGTACAGTCCGCCGAGGGCTCAAAAGGACGACTTCCGCAACATCATTTACGACAGCGCGAGAGCCGCTGGCTGCAACCAGCTGGTAGTGGTGGGCGATATGAACGCTAGACACACGGCTTGGGGCTACCAACAAGACACGCAGAAGGGGAGGTCGCTCATCGATGCGGTTGACCAGACGGGCCTCGAATTGATAACCAACCTCCTCCAACCAACCCGTGTAGGCAACAGTGTTAGTCGGGACACGTTTCCGGACCTGTCATTTATCAAAAACGTAAGAGAATACTCATGGACGCACCTGGGCGAAACACTGGGCAGCGATCACTACATCCTCAGCATCTCGGTGTCCACCCCGAAACTCAAGAGAACAATTGGAGAAATTAGGCTCACGGACTGGGAGGCGTACAGGCAGTACCCCCCACCCGAAAGCGGTATAACGGACATAGCGGAATGGATGAAGCACCTCCGAGACGCCCACATCCAAACCACCAAAACCATCCAGCGCACGGTCGAGACACCCGAAGTCGACCGCCGGCTTTTACACCTGTGGGAAGCCCGTGAGGGCCTCCTCAAACGGTGGAAGCGACAGCGGTTAAACCGGAAACTCCGTCTACGAATCGCTCAAATAACAGAAGAAGCCAGAGATTACGCGACCGAGCTGACGCAGCAAAATTGGGTCCAGTTTTGCACCCCGCTCAAAGGTACCCTGAGTACGGTGAAGACGTGGGCCATCCTGCGTTGCCTGATCGAGCCCGACAAGGCCAAAGCGACAACCAGTCGGACACTTCAAGAAATCGCTCACAAATTCCCCGGGAATGACCAGGATCTGATTGACACCCTAAAAACCAGATACCTGGGTAGCGACCCCATACGACCCTGCCTCCTAAAATACGAAGGGGAACCAAGACCTGAACTGGACGCTCCGATCACGGAGGAAGAGGTGTATGCCGCGGCACGAGCCTCACAGCGCAACACTGCTCCCGGGGCTGACAAAATCACCAATGCCATGATTAGAAACCTGAGCCCGAAGCACATCCTGGACTTGACCGAATACCTAAACGAGGAACTCTGGAGCAAGGGCCACGTACCGAACGAGTGGAAACACGCGGAAGTCGTGACCATTCCCAAGCCAGGCAAGAAGCCCGCGATCGACGCCCTACGTCCCATCTCGCTGACTTCGTGCCTCGGCAAGCTGTACGAGAGGGTCATCGGAGCTCGCCTCCAACACTACATAGAGGATGGTGACCTCTTCCCGCACACCATGCTTGGCTTCAGGCCGGGACTTTCTGCGCAAGATGCTTTCCTAATCCTGAAGGAAGAAGTTCTCAAGGGCATCCCGAAGGGAGGAGAACACCTCCTGCTCGCACTCGACCTGAAAGGGGCCTTCGATAACATCTCTCACGAGGCCATTCTCAAGGGACTGAACGACATCAGCTGCGGAGAGCGCATCTTTAATTACGTCAAATCATTCCTGACGGGCCGGACGGCAACCATCGGAATAGGCCAGACTCGATCGGATACGATCGACGTGCCGAACAAAGGAACGCCGCAAGGGGCGATAGTCTCCCCGATTCTCTTCAACATCGCGATGCTAGCGCTGACCAAAGAGCTGCGGAAGATCCCGGACCTCGGTTACGCCCTATACGCGGACGACATCACGCTCTGGGCCACCAAGGGCTCCCTCGCGCAAAAGGAGGCGACCCTTCAGGAGGCCGCGACGGCCGTGGAGAGATTTGCGGCAGCGAGCGGGATGCGTTGCGCACCCGAGAAGTCCGAGGTGATACGGGTTCACGGAGGAGGAATCTATAAGTCACCCGGCCCTATCGAACTCTATCTAGAGGACCACAAGATCACGGAAAGCAAAAAGACTAGGATTCTGGGTTTTTGGATCCAGAGCAACTTGAAAGCATCCCACACCATCCAAACCCTAAGGTCCACCACCAACCAGATCTCGCGGATTATCAAACGAATAACAAGAAGCCGCAAGGGCATGCGAGAAGAGGACACGCTCCGCCTCGTCCAGGCTCTGGTGATCAGCAGAGTAACGTTTAGCATGCCGTATCACTACGACTCGCTAAACAAACGCTACCAAGAACAAGTCGATGCCATCATCAGAGGCGCGTACAAAACGGCCCTGGGTCTCCCTGTTACCACCTCAAACGAGAGGTTAGCGGCTCTCGGCATCCACAACACCTTCGCTGAGCTGTCGGACGCGGTTATGGCTTCGCAAAAAGCCAGACTACAGAACACGGCGGCGGGCAGAGCCATCCTCCACCGGACCGGCACGGCCACGGAGCTTCGTGCCCTCGATGGGCAACGATCACTCCCGCCCGAGGTCAGAAGCAAGATCACGGCGAACCCCATACCAAAGCACATGAGTCATGAACTTCACGAAGGACGACGCAAGGCGCGGGTCAACAGACAGCGCCGACAATTCAAGAGTGACCCGTACGTACAGTATGTGGACGTGGCGGCGTACCCCGCAGGGGGCCTCTTCGCGGTAGCCGCCGTGAACGGGAGAGACAACTCCTTAACCCTCGCGGCCTCCGTCAGGGCAGAGCACCCAGCTGCGGCTGAGACCATAGCCGCAGCGCTAGTAATAAAACAACATGACAGGGCGGGCAGGGAAGTTCATGTCGTTACCGACTCGCAACAGGCCTGCCGAAACTTTACCAACGGACGAACACCGGTGCTGGCGGCTCAAATTCTAGGCCCGAGGCTACAAGAAACCCATCAAATCACTTGGACGCCGGGTCACGCGGGACTGGAGGGGAACGAAAGGGCGAACGCCTTAGCTCGAGCGCTAATTAACCGAGCGGGGCAAAACCAATCGTCTTATCAATCCCCTTCCTTTACCTTTGTGCCCCTGCCATCAAATTACTGTGACCGACTCGAAATCCAGCGACTCAACCGCAGGATTTATCCTCCCCCTCACAAAAATCTCAGCACTGAAGAGGCAATAGCCCTCAGACTTATCCAAACAAACACATTCCCAAACCTACACAGATACAGCAAAATATACCCACAAACATATCGCGGCATCTGCCCCTGGTGCGGCGACACACGCCCTACACTCTTTCACATCTCGTGGGGGTGCGGGGGCAAACCTCAACATTTAAAGACGCCTAACACGTCATTTGAGCGGTGGGAGGTACAGCTGACCGGCGATACCCTGGCGGGACAACAAGCTCTCGTCCAGCAAGTACGTCGAGCAGCCATGGCCAGTGGAGTCCTGGAATGAGGACACCACCCACTCGTCCTCAAGATCAACGATCTGAATGGTCTAAATAAATGTTTTTCTCTCTCTCTCTCTCTGTTGAAGAAGAGATGACAGCGAGCAGGCCAACAGCGATGCCAGCAAATCTATTCTAGAAAATAGAATGAGTGCTAGGACTTTTTTGAGAAGCGTCACCCCAATGATAACTGCAATAAACATATATAGTGCTGAACTCGATAAACGACAACGTGGTCCCTTATATCCGAAGGGTTGTGTGGGGCAGGGGAAAAAAACTTCATACTGAACAGATTGATTTTTTTCTTTCTTTCCTTTTGTTTGCCGCGGAACTGAGCCTGCAACCGAAAGACAAAAAAAAAAATAGAGGCCGAAGCCCCTGCAAAATATCTCCACGATGTTTTTATTCAGAAGGGGCTCTACCTTCAGCCGATAACCGCCTGCTATCCACCCAATCGCCTTGTCATTCCCATCAGAAGTGTGTCAGTATTTTACTGCTTTACTGTACTGCACTTGACGGTACTGAACAGTGGACTTGCTTTCATATTTTCGTTTTAAATAAATTTTATTTGGATCCCTATAATATCTGAAAGAACTAACCACATTTGCATTGTTTCCTGTGTGGAACAATGTCAGATGATGGTCACCAACTTACTCTCTTTCAGTAATCACTTAGCAGCATCTGTTAAATTTTTCTTCACGAGCAATTCAATTCCCGACCAGAGTCACGGTACGAATTAAGTTTTTCAACCGAGACACTAACATATTGTGACAAGCGCGACGCCGATACACAAAGAACAAACAAAGATGAAGGAGCGAAGCGCAGCAATTCTTCTCGTTCTCTTCAATGGGAGCCTCGGTCCGTGCAAGGGTTAGTTGCATTAGGAGCAAGAACGAAAGTGTGCATGCTATTTGTATTGGAAGCTTCCGAAAGTGTTCAAGCATCTCCGAAGAACCAAGTTTACGTATTCTACTATATCGGTTCTGTCTAACAAAGATGATAAGAGTCCGCGAAAAAAAAATGTGCCAATCCAACGCACACGTTGAGATCTCTGTGAAGCGAAGCTGTCGACAAGCGGGTAATTAAACGCGATAAAATCAAATGCGCTGTGAACAAATGTTTTTATTCTTGTCCTGTGCAACGTTTCATCTCATGCGATGTTTATATTCGTGCATTACGCCCGGTTCACAAGCTATAGGCTGAAATGCACACAGCAATTTATGCGGATGCGTACTGGGAGACGACGAGGCCACGATGTCACGCGCGCAATGGCGAAATTTGAGGACTCTTCAAGGAAGGATGGCGATGACATATCTGTACGCACCGAAAAGTATGACGCATATCTGAATGCATATATGGCTTTTATGCTCCTTGGGCCAGAGTGACACATACCCAGGGGATTGGCCAAGAATGAATCGGTGCATATACCCATTGACCGCAAGAACGTGGTAGGCTGACCATAAGAAATTTAATGAATTTAGAGAAGCAGTTAAATATCGCCTGCTCGAAGCATCCAAACGGGGATATCGGTAAGAAATGAGATGCATCGTACATGTGCGAGTATATATCATCCCATGCACATTGCACATGGTGCAAACAAAGGAGATAAGTAAGTTTTCTTTTTAGATAAATTACTCTTCTACAACACACGTCACAACAACAACAAAAAAAACCTAGAGAAGAGGCTTGGTAAGCCAAAAAAGACACAAGAACAAAATATGGTGACACACCATTAAAGTTCGCGCACCAGATCGCAGTAACGTCATGACTTTTTGATGGCGTCTGCTTGGGTCCAGTTAATCCATTGCGGTAAATATGGGACTATACATTAGATTCTAAAAGAGCCAAAGACAAAGCTCAGCAAGTTTCGATAACTTTTGCTCCACCACCACTGGTCCAAATGCCAAAAATCTACTTTGAAATCCGTTATGTCAAGTACACGTACACAGGTTCTAGGGCTTCGGCGTGATATTCCAAAATGTAAGCTTTGGCCTTCATTTTCTCTCATAATAATCAACCCGTTAAAGTGTAATTACAGCAAATACAGTTTTCAATGAATGTATACTTTATCAGTATAAACTAATTTAGTCTTTCTCTTTAGTGGCCCTCTAAACTGGCGCTATAACAACTCAGGTTAGACATACAGCGGCGGGGCTGATGGAAAAACGACACACAGTGAAAAAGCTGCCGGCCCGTCGTGGTAGCTATATCATACGCAAATTACCCAAACGGGTGGATGTGAAAAACAGCTCTTACGAACGGAAAGCTTGGTGAAGTTTACTTTAGGGGACGCATTTAAGTTTGATCACTTTCTGAGATTATGTCACTCTTGGGGTGACCTGATGTCCAGCACCACGCCTCACTGGACTCTGAGGCGCATCCTGCCCGTTGCCTTAGCCAATGAAGGCGCACTGAAAGTGTCCCCCCGATGAATGATCGATCGTGCCCTCGCAGGGTGATCAAAATGGAGAACTGATGATTGATCGAGTTCAATTGTCCAACTGCCATTAATACCACAGTGAGAATAGAGTACCAGCACAAGGGTAAACGGCAGGTTCGACGCAAGGGGTGACCATGGCCCGGATAATAAAACTATTCTACTCCAATGCATTAGGTCGTTTTTCTTTTTTCACGCTTAATGCATGGTCCGAACGGCGTTAGGCCGGTCGTGAACGACTGACGATAACAATCGAATAGAATCGAGCGAAAGGAATCCGTTCATTACAGCGGCCCGGGAGACGCAATGCTTGTATGAGTGCGAGTCAAAAATGCTGACGTCGTCCGGTAGGTATGCAGCCAAAATGGCACCACATATCTTTACAATACCTGCATCCACGCCCGCTTTACCCCTATTCGTCCAGCCACGACCAGTCTAAAGTCGATCCATACACTAATATAAACGTAAACTGATGAAGGGCCTTTAGGCCAGTCCATGGCCAAGCTCGTCGCGAGGGTCGCACGAGTTGTCACGTCGATCCCGCCGCCCAGTCGGGTCAGAAGCCTTTGGAAATCAAGATGAGTGCGCGGTCGAAATGGCGGCAAGAAAACGTAGCCTTCCCTATT